>NC_080573.1:92925269-93225269 GCF_029962835.1 Magnolia sinica | reverse complement strand
ATCATGTGGACCACAGTGCATGGTGAGGATTAAACAGCTACCATTGGAAATCCTTTGGGACCCTATGATCATATTGAATGGGAAATAAAGGTTATGGCGGGCCTTGGAAATTTTAATGGTGGAAATTATTATCATTACTTATATTTGCGTGGGCCCATTTGATATACATGTGGCCCATGTGATTAGGCCCAACCTGATGTATTAATGGTCCGCCCATTGAGGCCCACCTTGACGTGTATGAGGTATGTTGTTGAGGCCCACTTTGATATATATGAGGCCCATATGATTAGAGGCTCATCTTGATGTATTTGTGGCCTAATGTTGAGGCCCACTTGATATATATGAGGCCCATTTGATGTATCGGAGGCCCTTGGGTCAAGGCCCAACAGGATGTACATAAGGCCCATTGAAATGTGTGATTCATGGCAGGCCGTACCTTGAGAGCGATGTTGGTTTGACGTCCACATTGTAAGGATGATGTTGGTTAAATGTCCGCATTGTCACTCTCTCTAAGGCCCATCGATAGGCCCATACTTGTAGAGTGTAGGCCGTCTAGGCCCATCTTCGTTATGAACAGAGTCCATTACTATATAACATGCTTAGTATAGATCCATGATTCATGATCATATGCATCATATGTATGCTTGATATGAGGAGTGACTAATCATAGCATATGCCTACGGGCGAATTGTTTATGAGCTCCCTGATAGGCGCAGTTGCCCCACATGAGCGAGTGGTACGTGCATGATTGTTGTATGTCTGGTAGGGTGATTCATGCACTAGCATTTGTGTGATTGTGATTATTGTATGTCCTAGCGACATCAGGGCCATAGCCTCCACAGACACATCGTGGGTAGTTGGATTGGATATCGAAAATACTGTTTCTAGCATCGGGATGCCATAGATATCCCTGGGTGAAAATTCCTAAACCCGATGGTACCAAAGAATGACTTCAACGTCGAGACCGAATGGATACACAAGCACGCGAGGGCCGTATACTAGTAAGTCGTGTCTTTCATTGTGTCGTGGTCTGTTAGAAAGGGGTGTGACCTTACCCACCTAAGTGAGGGGGCAATTTCTATGTTGAGTTTGACTAACTTGAGGAATGGGTCCGCTAGCGACGAGCCGGGCCCGATATTGGCAGGCGGATAGTGAGGTCTCTTTCACTCTCCCAGTTGTGTGTTCGAATAGGGGCGGCAAGCTGGCGTAAAGTGTACTAAACCCCAGTGATTATCCAGACTAAGAACCGTACTGATTTGATGCTCTAGTGAGGAGCTGCATTGATAGGTGGGTGTGGATTGGCATGCTTGACTTGCATCTCGCATCGCATGGTCTTGATATGGCCGATAGCATTCATATCTTGCACCGCATAGCCTCGGTACGGCTGATTGCATTCATATACTCATCAGCATAATTCTATATTACTCTAACCTTACATTCTGAGCACGCTCATATTACGCACACACTTACACCACCCTCTAAGCTTTCTATAAGCTTATGCATGATCGATGCGTGCAGGTGACGCCAGGACGCAGCCGTAGCCTTATTAGAGTTGGAGCGTGCAGTCGAGCTTTTGGAGTTTCTGTTATTATCATTATCTTGTATTTCCCTTTCACACGCATTGTACTCAAAGTTTTTGTTCATAGTGAATTTTGTGATGGTGTTCTTGTGATTATTATTCATGGGTTATGCTTATGGTTATGCTCATTATGAATCAAATTGATATTATAAATCCTCCTTATAGGATCCCAGGATCGGAATCTAGTAAATGGGTGCCGGGAGCCAAGAATGGGGTTCTGTGGAGGCTGTCGGTGCCAAATTCAGTGATCGAAAATTTTGTGAGCCCGGTTTCCGAGTTTGGGGCGTGACAACTGGCATGTGAATTGGTTGGCTTGTACATGTATTTGATATGAAATTCACTGAGCTTAACTTGAAATTCATCGAGCCCAACATGAAATTGACCGAGGTAAATGTAAAATTAACCGAGCCTAATAAGAAATTCAGCGAGCCCAACTTGAAATTGACCGAGCCTAACATGAATTTCACCAAGCCTAACTTGAAATTGACTGACCCTAACATGAAATTCACCGAGCCCAACTTAAAATTGACTAAGCCTAACATGAATTTCACTGAGCCCAACTTGAAATTGACTGACCCTAATATGAATTTCACCGAGCCCAACATGAAATTGACCAAGTCGAATATGAAATTCAATGAGGCAAACATGAAATTGAACGAGCTTAACATGAAAGTGAACAAGGAGAACATAAAATTCACCGACCCTAACATGATTATTACCGAGCCTAACATGAATTTGACCGAGCCTAACATGAAATTCACCGAGCCGATTGATGGTCACTTCACCACGAAGTGAGTGAACTTGGCCGCGAAGTGAATGAAGACCTTCTTGTGAATGAAGACCTGCTTGTGAATTATTAATTAATATATTTATGAATAGTGATTTCACTGTAAATGGTGATTTATTTGTGTATTAGTATCGGTCAATTTCACTAACTTCGTGATGAAGTGAAGTGACTTTGTAATCAAGTTCACTCACTTCGCGATCAAGTGCATGTGAATCAATCACAATAGACACCTCTCTCTCTCTCTCTCTCTCTCTCTCTCTCTCTCTCTCTCTCTCTCTCTCTCTCTCTCTCTCTAACACACCCTTAAATCTCAATCTTCTCCCTTTCATGTGGACAGAGTAGAAGGAAATGTGTTAAAATGAGCACACAGACACTGTGCGCCCTCTCCTAGTAATTTCCTTTGCGGCTAACATCCTGGCCTTCCAATCCATCAACTAATACTTCTATTAGAGAAACACCTCCTCACCATAAATGTGGCCAAAATGTACGGTGAACAATAATGTTCATCTAGTGGGGGGTTTGTTTGGTGACAAATTCCAAGTGTTGTCAATTTCCAAAAGGCTAAGGGGCGGCTGCAAAACCCAACTTTAGATGGGACCCAACCAATATTTTGGAATGCAAAAGTATAAGGGGGCTGCGGCACTAACGCCGCCTGCTGGATAGTCTGGGCGGCACTACTGAAACTGCCTAGCTATACGTCCTAGAGGGGGGGGGTGAATAGGACGATGCCAAAATATAATTATAACAGCGGAATAAAATAAAGAGATAGCCAAATAAAATAAATCAATTCACAATGCTGAAATAAAATCAACCTTAATAAACAAGTATTGAGAGGTTGATATGAATTCAGTTCTAAGGACAACCTTACACCATAAAAACCAAGGGTTTATGGCAGGACAACCTTATTTCTAGAATGTCTTTTGTATTAAAAACTCAATATGAAAAGAAATAAATAAATAACATGGAATTGAAATAAATTGCAGGAATTTAAATCTAAATTATTACAACATTCACACACTTGCTTGAAATGTAAATTTTACAACATTCACATCCACACATACATCCCACAAACTTGAATGATAAAAGATATAAAACTTATGCAAGCATTCAAACTACAAGACAAATAATTATAGTGGTTCGCCTGTATGTACACCAACTGTTTCACAATAGCTACACAGAATGCTACTCCACTCCTAATATCCTCACACTGGGGATATTAGCATTCACTAACAAAATAGGTTTCACAGGTTCACCTAAAACCTTCATAATTGTGTCTTTTTAACTTGGGCTTATACAATCCAAAAACCCACACTGTCTGAGTTTTCTGGCTCTCCTCAGATAACCACACAATGAGATTTTTCTGGCGAATCTCAAACAAAAACCAAAAGAATAGAAATTTTACATAAACGTAAAATACCTGGATTTCTCCTTTCGTACCAGCCAGGAAGAACTAATCGGAGTAGAAGTTCGAATCAACGTTCAATGTCCAATACTCACTTAAAATGGTTCTAAGTTCTAATTGATTTTAAATTAAATCAAATGGCTTAGCTCTATTTGATTTTGATTCCAAGCAGAAGGAATTACAGAATTTCCCCTTTTCAAATCAGATTGGAATGTAGATCAAAATCAAATAAAAATAAGCTAACAAAAGAAAATATTAATTATGCACAAAGTATCTTAAAATGAACACTAACTTATCTCAGAGTGGAGCCTTGAATTTCTTTTAATTGAGTTCTAAAATTCTGAGATTCGTGCTCAATTTATAGAAGCAGAAATCACGTCTACGACTGGTCTTAGGGAAACTTCGACTGGTCGTATCTTCAACGGCATTTTGAATTTTTAAGCACGATCTTTAAAAATCGTTCTACGACTGGTCATGGGGTGTCTACAACTACTCGTGGACCACCTACGACCAGTCGTAGATGACCCACAACTGGTCGTAGACCACATAAGTTGGTCGTTGTAGTTTGAGTCGAGGACCCACGACTGGTTGAAGTTCGAGTCGTGAACACACCTACGACCGGTCGAAGGACCTCCAGGACTGGTCGTAGGCTAACAAAAAAATTCTAAAAATCTTCAACAACTTAGGACTGGTCAAGAAATTTCTTGGACTGGTCGAACTAGTGTTAGGACTAGTCGAACAAGGTCCAAGACTAGTCTTAGAACAGACCAATTCATATAAATAGATTCATTTTGAATTATGTATCCAAAATGACCTACCCTAAGGTCAATCTAAGGTCAATCATACCTGGGACATAAAGTATGAACATTGAACTTCATCCTTTCAGATGTAGGTTGACCTTTGAACCTTATGAAGCTTGAGATCTCTATCTTGATGTAGCTTGATCTTGAGATCTCGAAAGCTTGAACTTAAACTTCATCTTGAGTTGTACTTGAGTCTTGAAATGTACTCTTCTTATTGATGTAGCTCTGATCATTGATGCTTAAAGTACATGACTTTACATTTTTTGAAGTAGAGTACCGTACATGTCTTGAACCATTGTGATGCAGTGTCTTGATCATATATATATATATATATATATATATATATATATATATATATATATATATATATATATATATATATATATATATCAACATACACACACAAGACACAAATAGAGGCTTTGGCACAACAAAATTTGACAATCAAAGGAGTATGAGACCATAGCACTTACAATCTCCCCCTTTGTCAAATTTGTGACAAAACACACTCATATAAAAATAAGAGAAGCATCACATGCATAATAAAGAATCATGCACCAGTTGTCATAAACTAGCAAGCACACAACATTCATTTATACTTACTCCCCCTGAGTAGCAGCATAGATATGAAAAACGATTGCTACACATATTATAGTACTACTCATATCCATAAGCAATCAAACCAAAAGCTTCCAAAAGAACTTCCAAAAGCCTTCTCCCCCTTTTTGTCACAAAATGACAAAGGAAGAAATAATGTAAAGGATTAAAAGATGGAGTAATAGATGGATTTAATCGACAATATATAAGCAAGTAAAAGTTCACAATCCATTTACCAGTTTAACTAAAAAGTCAGCAAACCAACTAAAGTGAACAATCCAACATAAGTATGAAAGTTAATACAAACCAAGAATTAAAATCACTCAATCAGATCCTAAAGATGGAGCAAGAATGGTAGGATCAAGTTTATGCATCCCCTTGTTCAAGCGCCTAAGATACTTGCGCATATATTTAAACTGAAGATCATGGGCAACATTCATATTCTCTACCTTCTCCTCTAGAGCACGAAGACGAGCATCAAACTCAGATGGCTCATAGTCAGGATCATTTTCAGAATCTGAATCAAGTTCATTGAAAATATTATCCATATTCACATTATCAGAAGGAAGATCACCAGCTTCTTCATTCCCAGCTTCAGCTCCTCCACCACCAACATCCACTTGGCCACGAGCTAATTCCAATTTCATCTTGTTAATATTCGAATTGTTAAAAATAAGATGATGGATGGGAGCCTCTCTAACAGGCATAGCGACTAGCATGTGAGTAGCTAACACAGTCATTAAGTAAGCAAAGGAAAGATCACTATGACCTGGATGGATACGGAACTGAATGATGGAATGACATATCAAAGAGGGCAGACAAACATTTACACCAGTGATAATAGAATACAAGATATCAACCATGAATATAGTCAGTTCTATTTTGTTACCAGAACGAGGATACAGATTAGAAGTAAAGATACGATGCAAAACTTTGTATCTAGGTAACAAATATTTGATTGCGAGGGCATTCGTTCTGAGTCCATTAAGCATCTATGTTACAAAGTGCTCTAGTATAAATACGTTTTTCAGATTCAGAAACTTTCTCAGCTAGAGTATTAGGTGGAATACCATCATCATTAACAGCTATATCCATAAGGCCTGAAATTAAATGATGATCAACAAGAAAATGCCCTTCTCTAGTAGCAATAGAGAGTTAATTGATCAGTAGAAAATTCAGATATGCATGCAAACATGCTCTACGCAATGGATTGGTATGCCACCTCGCCCCAACGTAGGATGTTATCCCAACCTATAGATTGGAGAAGAGGAAGGAGACCAAAACGAGCGATGTGATCTAAATCAACAGTTTTTCAACAATGACATTATGCAGATGCAAATCACGCACATAAGGAGGATCATCTTCGGGAGACCGAAGATGGCGTCTTACAATAGGAGTTGATCTGGATGACGAGGGACCTCTAGTATTTTTCTTTTTTACTCTAGAGTTCATATTCTTGAGTAAAAATAAGAAATCTTAAAGAAGTAGAGATGGGTTTTTCTAAATTAGCAAATAGAGAAGAAAAACCCCAAAAAGCTCAAGGCAAAATTGAAATTAACTACTCCAATGAAGAAATTGAAGAAAATAAACCATGAATCTACAAGAAAGATAAGCAAAATGCTCTGACCTGATTGAATCGAACACCCGTGTTCGACTAGTCGTAGCTCGACTTGTTGGAGAGAAAAGTGAGAATGAGGAAGAAAAGAGATTTCTCCAAATTAAAGAGGTCAGCGCGCTCCACGACCGGTCTTGGGAAATACACGACCGGTCATACCATGACTGGTCGTATATGACCACGACTGGTCGAGTACCGACCAAAAAATTGCATTTTTCAGCTAATTTAAAATTTTAACCACAAAAATACATAAACCTATATACAATATGTTACAATTATGCAAGAATATTCAATATAAATTGCACATACCGAGGTCAAACTTTAATTTATTGAACCTGCTTTCGTCGAGCAGTTTCGTGAAAATGTCAACAAGTTGAGTCTCGGTTGGAATGTATTCCACAGATATTATTTTTTCTTCCACTAACTCACGAATGTAATGATACCTAATGTCAATGTGCTTGGTACGTGAATGCTAGATTGGATTTTTAGAAATATTTATTGCACTGGAATTATCGCAATATAAAACCATTGAGTCCTGTGCAATTCCATAATCGCTTAACATACGTTTCATCCAAACAAGTTGAGTACATGCATTTCCTGCTGCGATGTATTCAGCCTCAGCAGTGGAAAGTGATATAGAACTTTGCTTCTTGCTAAACCAAGAAACCAAGCAATTTCCAATATAAAAACAACCACCACTGGTTGATTTTCTATCATCTATATTACCAGCCCAATCATCATCTGAGTACCCAGCTAACTGAACACTAGTATCATATGGATACCAAAGACCCAAATTAACAGAACTTGTGACGTATCGCATAATTCACTTAACAGCAGTTAAATGAGATTCTTTAGGATTAGACTGATATCTAGCACAAATACTAACACTAAAAGCAATATCAGGTCTACTAGCAGTTAAATAAAGTAAACTGCCAATCATGCTACGATACAATTTAGGATCTACATCTTTACCTGTAGAGTCTTTTGAGAGTCTTAAAGATGTACTCATGGGAGTACATCTTTATGAAAAATTGTTACAATACAAAATTTTTACCCTTCTCAAATCCGAACCTTTTAATCAAGTTCAAAGCATACTTGGTTTGAGATATAAAATTTTCATCAAGTTGTTGTTTTACTTGCAACCCTAGGAAATAATGTAATTCCCTAACCATGCTCATCTCAAACTTAGTTTTCATTAAATCTGCAAACTCAATAGTCATGTTAGTACAAGTTGATCCATAAATAATATCATCAACATAGATCTAAACTATTAAAACATCATTGTTGTGTTTCTTAACAAAAAGCATCTTATCGACACTACCCATTTGAAAATTATGACTAAGTAAAAACTTAGTCAATTTCTCATACCATACCCTGGGAACTTGTTTTAGACCATAAAGAGCCTTTTTAAGACGGTATACATGATCAGTTAACTTAGGGTCTTCAAAACCTGTAGGTTGTTCAACATATTCCTCTTTATTTAAATCGTCATTCAAAAAGACACTCTTTACATCCATTTGATAAATCTTAAATTTTCTATAGCATGCAATGGATATAAAAAGTCTGATTGATTTAAGGCGAGCAACTGGGGCAAAGGTTTCATCGTAATCGATGCCTTCAATTTAAGTGTACCCTTATACAACCAGTCTTGCCTTGTTTCGAATTATATTTCCAAGTTCATCAGACTTATTTTTGAAAATTCACTTTGTTTCGATAATGTGTTTATTGTTAGGTCTAGGAATGAGATACCAAACATCATTACGAACAAATTGATTAAGTTCTTCCTGCATGGCAACTATCCAGTTTTTGTCAAAAAGAGCTTCATTTACATTAGCTGGTTCAATTTGGGATGTGAAGCATACATAATTACATATGTCTTCTAATTGTCTATGAGTACGCACACTAGTGAGAGGGTTTTCAAGAATCTGAGTAATTGGATGATCTTTAACAGTCCTTAATTCAGAATTAACTTGATTTGATGAATTATCTAGTTTGTTAATTAAAAGAACTTCATCATAATCTGGACTAGGGGCATGTGTATTCAATTGATCATCAATGACCACATTAATGGACTCTTGAATCACACCGGTCCTGTTGTTCAGTACACGATATGCGTGACTATTTAAAGAGTATCCCTTTATCACTCTTAGCGTCAAACTTTCTCAAATTTTCACGGTCACGTAAAATATAGCACTTGCTGCCAAAAACTCAAAAGTATTTGACAGTAGGCTTCTTATCAAACCAAAGTTCGTAAGACGTTTTAATATTAGATTTACAAGTATAAACCCGGTTAATAATATAGCAGGCGGTATTCACTGCTTCAGCCCAAAGATTTCTACGGAGCTTTATACTATTTAAGATTACGTTTTCCATTTCTTGAAGCACTCTATTTTTCATTTCCACAATTCCATTTTGTTGTGGTGTTTTGGGCGCAGAAAATTCATGCGATATTCCCTAATCGCTACAGAATTTCTCAAAACTACTATTCTCAAATTCAGATCCATGATCACTACAGCGGATCTTACTGACATGAGAACCTTTTTCAATTTGGATTCGTTTGATAATCTTTTTCACTTCATCAAGGGTTTTAATTTGTCCCTTAAAAATGTAACCCAAGTGAATCTAGTATAATCATCTACATAACTAAGATGTATTTTTTGCCACCTTGACTCTCCATTCTGGTTGGTCCTACAAGATCCATGTGAAGCAGCTCGAGTGGTCTTGATGTGGCATTGGAGTTCACCTTTTTGTGAGAACTCCTAGTTTGTTTACCATATTGGCATTCACCACATATTTTGCTTACTTTTTGCAACTTTGGTAGACCTTTAATTAGTTCTCCTTTGCTCAATCTGTATAAATTTTGGTAGTGTACATGTCCAAGACGTTTATGCCATAAGTCTGTCTCCTCAGTATGGACCATGTAGTACAATTGATTAGATGAGCTACCAACGCTTACAATATAGCAGTTTTCAGAAGTTCTGCGACCAGTTAATATAACAGAACCCTTTTTATTTATTATTTCACAACTTTGATTGGAAAATTTCACACTATGGTTGTTATTGCATATTTGAGATATGCTTAACAGGTTGTGTTTTAGCCACTCAACATATAAAACGTCTTTAAATAAAGGGAGGTTATAGAGTTGGACCGTACCTTTGCCAATAATCTTGCAAATGCTACCATCACCAAATGTGACTGACCCATCAGTCATATCTTTTAGATCGGTGAATAAAGCCTTGTCGCATGTCATATGCCTGGAGCATCCACTATCTAGGTACTACTTTGAATGGTTTGTTGCTTTGAAAGCAGTGTGGGCAACCAAGCAGGTAACTTTAGGAACCCATTTCAGAACTGTTTTGGGTTTAGAAGTATAGTTGGTCTTCTTCTGTCTGTTGTTGTAAGAATGACCTGCTAAGTTAGATTTTAAGAGCTCCTTGAGTAAATCAACTATCTTTTCAACTAGTGGGTTTCGGTTCTAATTGACATAGCTGCTTTTAGGCTTTTGAAAAGTTTTTGTATTTTAAGAAAAACCTTGATAGTACTTTTCCCTTTTGAGTTTGAGATCTCTCCTTTGACAAACTTAGGAGGAGTATTCTTTTGTTTAGGAGTTATATTCTTATCATAGCCCAACCCGGATCGATCACCACATTTTCTTGATCCGGATAATAATTTTTCTAACTTTAGATCACCTTGGGCATATCTCCATGTGTCCTTTAAACTCAGAAGAGAAGATACTTCATTTTTAAGTTTCTCATTTTCAAATTTCAGATTTTCAATCAGGGAGGTTTTGAATTCTAAATCATATTTTGATTTTTCAAAACAATCTGAAATTTAAAATTTTTCTAAAAAAAAGAGATTCAAAACATTCTTTGAGTTTAAAAAACTTTTCTTTTTGAAGTTTAAGTTTGACAGCAATTTTACAAATTTCCTTGTATAAGGCATTATAAGCATCTTGAAGATCCTCTTCATTTTCACATTCACTGTTCAAATTTTCCTCACTAATTGAATCATCATGATCTGAAAAAGTGAACTTGGCTAGAGTCATAAGGGATTTAACTTCATTGCCCGACTCAGTTTTAGAATCTTCTAATTCAGAAGAAGCTTCAGGATCAGACGATTCATCCCAAATAGCCAACATACCCTTCTTTTTTGTTTTGTCCTTTTTAGGACATTTGTTTGCTAAGTGCCCGTACTCTTGGCAGTCGTAACATTAACTATCTTTCAAAGACTTCCAATTTTTAGATTTAGATTTAGATCTTTTCTTATCATTTGATTTTTGAAAATCTATCATTTTCTTATTTTTGAAAATCTTGTAGAACTTTTTCACTAAAAGAGCCATATCGTCTTCAGAATCTTCTAAATCCGAGTTTTCTTGAGAAATGCCTTTAGAAGATTTAAGAGCGATGGATTTACTTTTAGGAGCTTTAAAGTTTAACTCATAGGTTTGTAAAGAACCAACTAGTTCTTCTACCCTCATATTGTCCGTATCACGAAGTACCTGGATCACGATTACTTTCGAGTCGAACCGTTCAGGAAGAGAACGTAGTATCTTCGCACACACTTTACTTTCTGCGATTTTATCGCCAAAACCCCACATTGAGTTTACATTGTTATTTAATCTTGTGTAAAAGTCCACAAACATTTCATTTTCCTCCATATGAATTTCTTCAAATTTGGTTGTGAGGAGTTGGACTTTAGATTTTTTTACAATTGTAGTACCCTCGTGTGTCATTTCTAATATATCCCAGGCTTGCTTTGCAGTATTACAGGATATGATTCTTTTGAACTCATCCGGTGATAGTGCGCAAGTGATTGCATTTAGTGCTTTTGCATTAGCACTACTCTCATTTTTCTGAAGGGTGGTCCAAGAGAAATAAGGAGTTACTCTCATTGATTTTAAACCATCGATTCTAGTCACTTCAGTGGTATGAAAATTCCATTCAGTCACTGTGGCTTGTCACACACTCTCATCCATTGATTTGAAGAAGATCCTTATCCTGGCTTTTCAATGGGCATAGTTGGAGCCATTAAAGGTGGAGGTCTAGTGACTGATAGGCTATCAAAATTTGACATCTTTTATATAGCTTAGATCGTTAGCTCAGGAAATAAATCCAAATAAAAAGCAATAAGAGGGAGCTATTAGGCTCTGATACCACTTGAAACTGCCTAGCTATACGTCCTAGAGGGGGGGTGAATAGGACGATGCCAAAATATAATTATAGCAGCGGAATAAAATAAAGAGATAGCCAAATAAAATAAATCAATTCACAATGCTGAAATAAAATCAACCTTAATAAACAAGTATTGAGAGGTTGATACGAATTCAGTTCTAAGGACAACCTTACACCATAAAAACTAAAGGTTTATGGCAGGACAACCTTATTTCTAGAACATCCTTTGTATCAAAAACTCAATCTGAAGAGAAATAAATAAATAGCATGGAATTGAAATAAATTGTAGGAATTTAAATCTAAATTATTACAACATTCACACACTTGTTTGAAATGTAAATTTTACAACATTCACATCCATACATACATCCCACAAACTTGAATGATAAAAGATAAAAAACTTAAGCAAGTATTGTAGTGATTCGCCTGTGTGTACACCAACTGTTTCACAACAGCCACAAAGAATGCTACTCCACTCCTAATATCCTCACACAAGGAATATTAGCGTTCACTAACATAATAGGTTTCACAGGTTCACCTAAAACCTTCACAATTGTGTCTTTTTAACTTGGGCTTACACAATCCAAAAACCCACACTGTCTGAGTTTTCTGGCTCTCCTCAAATAACCACACAATGAGATTTTTTTGGCGATTCTCAAACAAAAACCAAAAGAATAGAAATTTTACATAAACGTAAAATACCTGGATTTCTCCTTTCGTAGCAGCCCGGAAGAACCAATCGAAGTAGAAGTTCGAATCAACGTTCAATGTCCAATACTCACTTAAAATGGTTCTAAGTTCTAATTGATTTTAAATTAAATCAAATGGGCTAGCTCTATTTGATTTTGATTCCAAGAAGAAGGAATTACAAAATTTTCCCTTTTCAAATCATATTGGAATGTACATCACAATCAAATAAAAATAAGCTAACAAAAGGAAATATTAATTATGCATAAAGTATCTTAAAATGAACACTAACTTATCTCAGAGTGGAGCCTTGAATTTCTTTTAATTGAGTTCTAAAATTCTGAGATTCGTGCTCAATTTATAGAAGCAGAAATCACGTTTACGACTGGTCTTAGGGAAACTTCGACTGGTCGTAGCCTCAACGGCATTTTGAATTTTTAAGGGCGATCTTTAAAAACCGTTCTACGACTGATCGTGGGGTGTCTATGACTGCTCATGGACCACCTACGACAGGTCGTAGATGACCTAGGACTGGTCGTAGACCGCATGAGTTGGTCGCTGTGTTTAAGTCGAGGACCCACGAGTGGTCGAAGTTCGAGTCGTGAACACACCTACGACCGGTCGAAGGACCTCCAGGACTAATTGTGGGCTAACCAAAAAATTTTGAAAATCTTTAACAACTTAGGACTGGCCGAGGAATTTCTTTGAGTGGTCGAACCAGTACTAGGACTAGTCGAACAAGATCCAGGACTAGTCTTAGAACAGACCAATTCATATAAATAGATTCATTTTGAATTATGTATCCGAAATGACCTACCCTAAGGTTAATCTAAGGTCAATCATACCTGGGACATGAATTATGAACATTGAACTTCATCCTTTCAGATGTAGGTTGACCTTTGAACCTTATGAAGCTCGAGATCTCTATCTTGATGTAGCTTGATCTTGAGATCTTCGAAAGCTTGAACTTAAACTTCATCTTGAGTTGTACTTAAGTCTTGAAATGTACTCTTCTTATCGATGTAGCTCTGAACATTGATGCATATGTAAGTGCTATAGTTTATATCCCTACCTGTTGTCAAATTTGTGGTGCCAAAATCACTGTTATATATAACTTGCATAAGTGAAGCTCTCTCAAGGATCAACATTCATAAACAAGCTAAGCTCACAACAAGCAAAGCTCACAAGTACAAGGATTAATCTTGAATGCAAGAACTGCTCACAAGACAAGACTCAAGCTGCAAGACTTCAAGAAGAGTACAAGGCAGTTTGTAAAGAACTCAAGACTCTTTCAAGATTGAGCTACATCAAGATTTCAAGATTGAACTACATCAAGACTTCAAGGCTCATACTTCAAGGTCACTAGTTCCTAATGTTTCAATGTCCTTACTTCATGGTTGAGGTTTGACTGACCTTAGGTTGACCTTAGAAGTAGGTCACTTTAGATACATAAATCGAATGTTTATTTTACATAAATTTGGTCTGTTCTTCAACTAGTCCTAGGCCTTCTTCGACTAGTCCTAGAGTTGCTTCGACCAGTCTAAGAAATTTCTCGATCAGTCGTGAGTTTGTTACAAAAATCGGATAATTTCTGTTAAGCTTCGACTAGTCCAGGAATCCGTTCGACCAGTCGAAGGAACAGTGTCGACTGCATCTTTGACTAGTCGAAAATCTTCGACTCAAAATCCAGCGATGTTTTTCAGGTTCTTCGACCAGTCAAAGGAGACCTTCGACCAATCGAAGGTGACCTACGACCAATCGAAGGAGACCTTCGACCAGTCATAGAACGGTCAAAGCTTATCGCGCCTGATTTTTCAAATATCTGTTATTGCTTCGACTAGTCGAAGAGCTCCCTACACCAGTCGAAGACGCGATCTGCTCACCTATAAATAGTGCACGAATCTCAGAAGAAATCATCGAATTAATTAATCCATTCAAGCCAATCTTCGTCGAACTTCTAAGAGATAATTCAGTGCTCCATCTAAGCTAAGTGTGCTTATTTAATATTCTCTTTCCTTAGCTTTATTTAATTGATTTTGTTTCTGCTATTCCAATCTAATTTGATAAGAGGAATTGTTATTCTCTTTCTTTGGAATCAAAATCAATTAAGGCAAGCCCTATTTGGTTTAATTTAAAATCTATTAGAATTAGAACTATTGTAATTGAGTACTGGACATTGAACTTGGACATTCAATCATCTACTCTGATTTGGTTCTACCAGGCTGCTACAACGAAGGAGATAATCAGGTATTTTACATTTAATTGTAAATTCCTTTCTGTTTTGGTTTCTATCAAGATTTGCCAGAAAAATCTTGTTGTATTAGTTATCTGAGGAGAGCCAGGAAAACTCAGAAGTGGGGTTTTTTGAATTGTGTAAGCCCACAGACAAAGACACAATTGTAAAGGTTTTGGGTGAACCTGGGAAAACCTATTTTGTTAGTGAACGCTAATATCCCCTGTGTGAGGATATTAGGAGTGGAGTAGCATTCTGTGTGGCTGTTGTTTAACAGTTGGTGAACACACAGGCGAACCACTATAATCCCTTGTGTTGTGGTTGAATGATTTATACTTCTGATCTTTAATTATTCTTTTGTGGGATGTATGTATGGTGGTGAATGTTGTAATCATTTAATTCAAGCATTGTGAGAATTTTGTAATAGTTTAGAATTTATTTTCTGCTATTCTTTTATCAGCTTGATATTCAATTTCCTTTAAAAGTTGTTCCAGCAAGGTTACCCTGCCATTTTTATGGTGTATGGCTGTCTCTAGAACAATACATTTGTGATTACAATTTATTTCAATTCAGTTTGTATTTATTTCTGTATTCCTCTTTGGTTTGAGATTTGATACAAAGATCTTTCTAGAAATAAGGTTGTCCTTCCATAAACTCTGGTTTTTGGTGTAAGGTTGTCCTTAGAACAACATTTGTATCAACCTCTCAAGATCTGAATTTTGAGGTTATTTTACTTTCTTGCATTGTGATTTATTTTGGCTATCATATTCTTTTTAATTCCGTTGTTATAAGTTTTATTTGGCATTATCATATTCACCCCCCCTCTAGGACATATAGCTAGGCCTTTTCAGCTTAAAGTACATGACTTTACATTTCTTGAAGCAGAGCACCGTGCATGTCTTGACCAATTATGATGTAGTGTCTTGATCATATATATATCAACATACAAACACAAGACACAGATAGAGGTTTTGGCATAACAAAATTTGACAATCAAATGAGCATGAGACCATAGCACTTACAACTACCGCTACCGCCGTGAAAGGAATGGAAGCAGATTGGCTATAGTGTACCACACACCATCTATATAGCTGGTGTATTGACATCAGCAAGTTATGTGGGTCTTATCATGAGGTATGTGTTATCCAAACCATCCATCCATTTGGTGAGCTCGTATTAAGGCTTGAGACAAAAAATAAGATAGATCTAACTATCAAGTGGACCACACTATAAAAAGCAGTAGGGATTGAATGTCTACCATTGAAACCCTTTTAGGGGTCACAGAAGTTTTAGATCAATATGACATTTGTTTTGCCTCTTCATCCAAGTCTTTGTGACCTTATGAATAGATTTGATGGAAAATAAACGTTATGGTGGGCCCTACGAAATTTTTAATGGTGAAAATCAATATCCCCGCTGCTATTTTTGGCGTGGTCCAGTTGATCTTTGGATATGATTCTTTTTCTTTTTCTTTTTTTCGTTTATAATGTGGTAAAATGATCTCGAAATATGGATGAACGTTGTGGATATAATAAATACATAACTATGGGGCCCATGTAACTTTGATCTCTTTTGAACCATTCGTACAACTTGGAGCTTGCAAAGCATCAACGCTGGTCTTCGCACACCAGCCAATCAACTTTCAAAAGGAGTAAGGGCATTTTGGTCTAGTAAAAATGCGCCGGTATATCAGGGACTTAACTTGGGAAAGTAAGTTTGGAAGTGCAGACGAAGGTGGGTGGCTTAAAAGTGAGGCATACGTCGAAAAAATCTAAATATTTTAAGTAGAAATGTACTGATTCATATGTGGCCAAATACTTAGTTGTGCACTAGTTCGCACAGAACTTGTGCGAACTTTTTGAGAACTCATCATACATTATGTGAGTCCAAAATCTGAACGGTCCATGTGGTGCATCACATAATGAAACCCCCATGGTCCAGCTTCTACTTTGATCCAAAACTTTGGTGGGCCATAAAAAATCAAAATAGTTTCCTCCCTTGATTTGCATCTCTCTTTGGTATCACCCACCAAAGTTTTAAATCAAGGTGAAAATTGGTCCCTTAGTCTTTCACGAGATGCTACATCACATGGACCGTTCGGATTAGATGCACATGACACGTGTGCAGGTTACCACGCCTCTTGATATGTGTAGTTACAAAAGGATGAACTTAAGAGAGGCAAAGAACAACAATCCACTACTTACATACATTATTTTTCAAGTATATAGAATTCTAATTATTATATTGGAAGTTTTTTATCTTAACTTTATGTTTATATATTATACAGACGCATATGGGCTATATTTTCCTTTTTATTTCACTCTTTAAAAAAAAAAAAAAAAAAAATTAATGCAAACGGTATTAAATCCAAACTTTCCATTCTTCAAATTTTTATCATTTCCAATTTTCTTTATACCAGATCTTCTAATTTCACTTGAAAAATGGATGGTTAGAGCACCATAGAAGAGCAACAGTTTTTACAAGTGGCCCCAATCGGTAATTTGGTGGGTCCCAACTTTCCTTCCACGAAAAACACGGATGGTCAGAAAATAAAACCAGTGTGGGCCCAACATGACAGGCCACTGAAAAAAAAAATATTATATATATATTCTAATTTAAATGTGCTGGCTATGGGGTTCGAACCCATGCGCACTTTTGTGCAGAAGATCTTAAGTCTTCCCCCTTAACCACTCGGGCAAACCAGCTATCCTTTCACTTATTTCGCATTTAAATATAAATTCTATTTTCCCAGAATTTTTTGATCCCAACCCATCCTTTCGGTTTTCCAACTCTCTTCAGTCTTCAGCCCACCGAGGCTACGAAATGTTCGGTGTACGAGTTTCAGTTTTTATGTGTGGGACCCATGGTTCTATGATCGAGAATATTTATCTTCTGGGTCTAACTATCTATGGACCATGACCCAAAAATCTCCTCAACGGTGCAATTAGGTCCTTTTGATCTAGTAAGTAAACAGACAGCTAAATAGAGACATACAACAACGGTCTGGATTCAATTTAAGAAATTCCTATAATTTGTGCTGGGATCTTTCAGTCTTGGGTCGCCTTCCATCTACGAAGTTGAGTAACGGTCTGGATTGCTGAAGCATGGGTCCCACTTATAAATTCTGAGAGCCTAGTATATTGTGCTCATAGATTTGCAATTCATGGGATTTACTGAGGGGGAGATGGGGATGGGGTCATAGGGGGAAGTGGACTGCCTGTGGCACGACGTGGGCGAATCTCTTTGGGGCCTACCTTGATTTATTTGTTTTATCCACACCGTCCATCCGTTTTTACAGATCACTTTAGGAAATGAGCCCAAAAACGATATATATCCAAATCTCAGATGGACCACACCATAGAAAACAGTGGGGATTGAACGCCCACTGTGATGTTTTATTTGCCATCCAACCTGTTTATAACGTCACACAGACTGGATTAAGGGACAACACAAATACAAGGTTGATCCAAAACTTCTGTGACCCTAGGAATTTTTTTCAACGGTGGTGAGCATTCAATCCTAATTTTTTCTTTGGTGTGATCCACTTGAGTATTGGATCTGCATCATTTTGCGGACCCAATTCCTAAAATGATCTGGAAAAACGGATGTACGGTGTGGATACATTCAATACATCATGATGGGGCCCAAGGAGCTTGGGCCACGCGTGTCACATCCTTGTGGCGAGTGCTGCAGGCAATCCGCTTCTGATAGTAGGGAGATTGTAACCAGCAGCTCCACCGTACACGTGTTAGGGCAGACAGTGCAGTGAATCGAGATCGTTCATCTTTTGGGAAATTTTTGTTATACATACCACTATCTCCACCGTACACATGGCGAGGGAAATGATGGATCAAGAGCGTTCGTCCATCGAAACCTGCCGTGTTATGGATTATGATTAAACATGATATAAATTGAGACTTGGGAGATCCTAGACATTTAATTGGTGTCCTTTAAATGAACGGTGATAAACAAATTTAGTAAATAGTTAAAATTCAGCTGTATTTTAAGTAAGAGAACAATGGGCCATCGTGGCAGAGAGCTCAGTAGGTGGTTCTTTTCACTACAATCAATCTAGACTCTCCATTTTCGCACTTATCAGAGTCTGCCACCGATGAAGGGATAAGGACCCTCTATTTTCCTGTCTACTTATCGTCCAAGTAATTATTAAGAATTAATGGTTAATCAAAAGTGGAGCCTACACGATGGATGGTCCAAATCAATGATCATTCCTTTTGAATTCACATCCATTTTTATCCGACCCGATCAAAGTGATTCTCGATAGTTATAATCAAAGTGATAGACGGTCTACATCAATGATGAAACCCTTTTTCGACAATCCATTTTTCAGTAATTCATCGTATAGTTATAGTTGTCCAATGGTTATTGATGAATGGTTCCGGTCAACCCATCAAAGTGTATTTTTGAGAATCACAGCCAAAAGCCACAACCATTGTGGCCATTCAAAAGCCACATTTCCCACAATATTGCTTTAAACCCTTCATTTTAGTATCATTCTCGAGCGAGTGAACCAGACTAACGGTGATTTACGTTTCAAATTGCTATTTTTAGTGACTCATGTAACCTGGATCTCCCATATTAAAAGCCCTAAACCCTTCGATCAATCACCTAAAAGTTAGGTGATTAAGAAATTGGAGCATCCCCATCTATGATAGAGCCTATCAAATCAATGGCCAGGATTGTTCATTCCCAGTTTTGTCATTCCTCGTGAGAACCAATCAGAATAAGTTACATGTGATCTGTACGAATCCACAAGGTGTATTTGAAGATTTCAAAAATATTTCTTAGTAATAACAGCGATAACGTATCGAAAAGTGTCACGTCTTGTTTAGAGCGACCGATGGAGGATCAATTGTTAAGGAGCACTTACGGGACAAATGGCAGAGGAAAAAACAGAAGAAGTCAAGTAGTAGTGAATGGTTATAATAACTGTCAGAACGTGATAATGATCCAGGTGACCAGATTAAAGTTATAAATAAATGAAGAATGCAAGAGGAAGAGGTCATCTCATACCAACCCAATTAAACCAAATATTACCTTTCAATTATCTTTTCAATTACTAGTCAATTTACATTCCATAGTATAATCATTTATTTTTCCTGTCAAGTAAATTGCATTCCTTAGTGTAATCCTTTACTTTCAGCATGTTGTTTATATTTCATAGTGTAATCCATAGCGTTAATTAAGTAGCCAGTAATTTTAGCTGTAATTTGAGTCTACGCTCGCATGTTAGATTCAATTTTTCACTCAAAAAAGTGGTTTGCAGTTGTTCTTCGCGACCGACTATAAGAATTCATTTCTTATTTTACTTTATATGTATTGAAAAGTTCTTTCGTATGGAAGGCAAAGGTGCAACCCATCATCTGATGACGAACCACACCCTCTTAATATCGCCTGATCCAATTTACACACTGAGCGAGTTGCTGAATAGCCGATCGATCTCATCAAATCTCGGTCATACACTACATGTCTACCTATCATGGCGCTTGGGGTTATAAGTGTTCGGTTTTAATTAAGCCACAATTTCAATTCTGGCACGCCTGCACACATAGAGCCGAAAATCGACCACCAATAGTTTTTGGCATACCGAGTGGGACCCTGTCTCTAATTTATCGGGGTAATATTGTCAATTATAAATAAAAGAAGTAATTGAATTGCTGGGATCGATCCCTCTGCGCCAACCATACCACCTTCAGTCAAGGACGTGCCAGTTTAAGCGACCCCTAAGGCATTGAATCTAAATAATAATCCAACGCCCGGTACTGGGGATCAGGAATGAGCATCGACCTCTTGGACTGTTCCTCCAGACAAGATAGAAGTCGTACTTCAAGATGTATAATTGAGTATTCATCTTGTACAAGAATATGGAATGGCCCAAGTAAAGCAATTTGGTATTCAAACTGAAAATAGTAACAGATACACGACCAGTCAGGCTGAGGCCAGCATCAATTAATGGCTATGATGGCCGAGCCAACGTCATCGGTAATGCAATACAATGTCGAATGAAGTTCTATTAGCAATGCATCCCCGCTACTGTCCATACCACCTCCTCAATGGAATCCACCACCGATCCCAGTTCAGGAGATGTGAAATGTTTTGCCTCCTGTGGAACTTAGGCGACCGGAGAGAGAGAGGCTAGAAACTTTATACCTGAAAATTGAAATTGAGGATTTCCAGGAGGATTTAACCATCAACAATTCCCCAGAAATCCCTTATTCCAAGATAATTTAAACCGTTTTGGCCATGACCCGCCGCCAGTCTTTGAACCTCAGTAGATGGATCACGACCAGATTGTGCAAATTGTCCAAGAAGTTGTTGGTCAAGTACTCGACCGCAATACTATCCCAGTGTATCATAAATCATACCCCGAATGAATAGATCGACAACATCAATTACCAAGGAGCTATCAACTGGATTTTGCCTTATTTTTAGGCGATCCCAGTCAGTCGGCTATTAAACATGTCAGCTGATTTACTATACAATGCAAAGAGTTGACAAATAATGACTATCATGAATTATAATTGCTTGGTCATTCACTAACAACAATGGCCTTCACGTGGTATTCGAACCTATTGCCAGATTTAATACACACTTGGCAAGAGATGGAGGAAAGGTTCCATGCTCAGTTTTTCTCTAAGAACATAGAAATAATTGTGGTTGATCTCGCCCGCTTTCAGCAATTGCCCGAAGAGACATGCGAGAGTTATATCACATGGTTCAAAAGGGAGAAGAGTCATTGTAAGATCATCATGACTGAAGCCGAATTTGTGTAACTTGCACAAGATGTGTTTCAATACAAACTTCGTAAGAAGTTCATAGGCACAGAGTTCATAGATTTATAAGACCTAACCAAGAAGTCTCTACGCATGAAGAACTCCTGTAAGAAAGAACCAAGCAAAAGAACTCGTCATTAAGGATGTATTATCATGACCCAAATTATGAAGTTGCAATTGCCGAAGTGGTATCTAAGAAGCCACCGATATGTTCAACATTGGTCAAAGTGGAATCAACTGCATAGAAAGCTCAAAAGATTTACACCTTTAACATCCCAAGAGCTGATGAAATATTTGACACTCTATTGGCCGAGAAGTTTTTTAAAATTCCTATGAATCATAAGATACTTTCGGCTGACGGGTTGCAAAAGACTGAATATTTCAAATGGCACGGAATTCTATCTTATTCGACTAATAAAAGTGTTGTATTTAGGAATGTCATCCAAGATCACATCGATTGTTGATTGCTGAAGTTTCCTAAAAAATGTGAAGAAGCCATGCTAATCGATATGGACCCATTCCCATCCAACCTTGAGGTTAATACGGTCATGACTAATCTAAGAAATCAGTCACAGTTAAGGGTCAATCTCAGCTCGAACAATCAAGGAGAGGTATCACGACGAATAGTACAGGGGCGACGTTGGCCCTTCCATTTGAGTGACAATCGATTGAACATCGTTCGTCAAGGTGGTCAAGGCTCGCAACTATATGACTGATGTGCTCCAAGTATTGTTCTTGGATGTGGGGATCCTCCTGAGTCAAGATGGTGGGGTCATTACATGGCCCTTAGGACAGTCGAGGGAATAACTAGCATCAACCGCAATGGATGGTTCCTAACAGCCACTAGCGAGCTAGGCTACCAAACCAAAGAATGGTTAAACCACTAGCAACCCATGAAGGAATATGGAAGCGGGTTACACATCCAAAATTTCCAGCGGCACCAGAGGCATTGACCCGAACTCAAAAGCGTCGATGGTAAAGGCGTCGGGCCGCAATAAGAAGAGAATTAGAAGAAGCCGCAAGGACACCTCAGTCGAAAGTAACTCGAACTAGACCCTTCTGGAGGGCCCCTGTGTCTAAAAGACAAGTATCTGTAAACACATGAGGGGCAGTGTTGTCTCCTGTATTAGAAAATCAGGATTATGATATTCTTGGCCTACCTAATCAGTCAGTAAGTCCTAAGGAGGAAGACAATTGTGGTAACTTATCAAACTACCTTTGTGATGAGTGCTTCCGAGCGGATGAATAGTTAGCTAATGAACTAACATCAACCGTTGAAGCACTAACAACTATTTCACCAGCAAATGCCTTGACCAGCCTTGTGATTGATGAAAGTGTTGATTAGATAAAAAATCTCAGAATGAAAGTAGACCCAAGGACACTAGGGGGCAATGTTTATGTGAGGGAATTGTGTTTGGGACATTGCCATCAGTCGTGTTCCATTGCAATATGGTTTTCACGTTGCCTTCCAGTTCCTAGGCCGAACTAGCCTAACCAAATAAAATGGCAGGTGATGTAGAAGAAAATACCCCCCCCCCCCCAAGTAATAATATAGCATGATTCTTTCACATTTGAAGGAGATACTAGAAATGAACCCAAAGTGGACGAAGCATCTCATGTTAACACCATCATAGTGGAGGCAGGGGCTACATCTGAAAGGGTGGTCATGGAGAGACCTACCCATGGCATGATGCAGCATCTCAAGCCGTTGTACATATTGGCTCACCTCGAAGGATGCCCAGTCATTAGAATTTTGGTCAACAATGGGGCTCCCATCAACCTTTTGCCATTGAGGATGATGTTTATATTGGGGAAGACAATGACTGACTTGATTCCACCAGAGGTGACCATCAGTAACTTTTTGGTCATGTTACGAATACTCATGTCATCTTACGGTCAATCTGACCATTGGGACTAAGACAGTATTGGCGTCATTTTCATGGTCGATACTTCATCAAGCTATAATGCTTTGCTAGGTAGAGACTAGATTCATTCATTTGCATATATATTGGAACTGAGATAAGGTTGAACTGGTCACGGCTAATAATAAATCCTTCTTGGCCACTTCGAATGCGAATAAGGCTTATTATTATAGGGAAGAAGTAAGACCAATTCGGTTCACTGGGAGAAACAAGTTTGGCCGACCAACTGGAATATCAGTAAAGAAGAATCTAGAAAGTATTGTGCAAGCTGTAAGACCCGTATCCTAGACCGTACCATTCCGTAGACTTTCACGATCCTCCCTGTCGAATTCCAGCAACCCATGACCTGTAATCGGTGTTTACGCGTGACCATAAATCGTATCCTGTAGATCTAAATTGGCTCAACCCAAGACCTGTAACTTAGCGACCACGCCGTCGCCGCGGTTCCAACGCCGCGTCTCGCTCGCCGATGCGATACCCAGGCCAGAAGATGTAGGCTCGCGTTTATTTTGAGGAAAACGCTGTGCGTTTGCAAAACCTGAGAGAATCTCTACCAAACATCAAATCAATCAATCAATGTACAAGTCAAGTACACATCCATTACTCACCCATCCCTCTCTCGACCAAAGTCAACTCTCAAGTCAAGTACACCCATTACTCACACCCATCACACCCATCCCTCTCCCTTACAACCACTCTCTCTCTCTCTCTCTCTCTCTCTCTCTCTCTCTCTCTCTCTCTCTTCCCTACCATTTTTTTCAAGGAACCCAAAGGAGAGAAACGTCCAAGCATTCTAAGGGAGAAAGGAGAAGCTAGGTGTGACCCACTTCCTACCCCCAAAACCCTCATCTCAACCCTTCAACCTTTATCAACACCATCCATTAACGGTGGACCCCACCTATGATATACATGTTTCATTCATCTGTGCATCATCTGTATGCTAGACAGCAGCAAGCTATATAGCTACTGTATCGACATCAGCAAGTTCTGTGGAACCCACATGAAGTATGTGTTTTATACACATCGTCCATCTATCTTGGACGTGGGCCCACCCCACACGTGTGACACGTGTGGGCAGGTGGGACCCACCTTGATGTATTTATCCTATATCCACACCGTCCATCTGTCCAGGACGGTGGGACCCTCTGTAATGTATGTTTCTTATTCACACCGCCCATCTGTTTAAGGTGTGGGCCCACCCCACACATGTGACACATGTGGGCAGGTGGGGCCCACCTTGATGTATGTATTTTATATCCACACAATCCATCTGGACGGTACGGTATGGGGCGCACCCTGATGTATTTGTTATTCAGCCACGTCGTCCATCCATTTTGCAGCACGTGGGACATGTTGTATGTATGTGGTGTGGGCCCCTACCTTGTGATGTGTTGTATATTCACACCGTCCTTCCACATGGCCCCTGTATGATGTATGTGTTTTATTAGCGTCGTTCAGCTCGTGGACCCCATATGTGATGTATTTAAGGTCCATCTTGCAGGCCCACCTCGAGGTTTATGTTGTACATGTGGCCCATCTATTCCACTAGATTATGGGCCGCCCATAAGGCCTGTCGTGATGTATATGTGGCCCATTTGGTGAGGCCCATTATGATGAATATGAGGCCCATTTGGTGAGGCCCAATTTGATGTGTATGAGGCCCATATGTGAGGCCCAATCCAACATGTATGAGGCCCACGAGTGAGGCCCAACGCAACATATATGAGGCCCATGAGTGAGGCCCAATGTGATGCATGTGAGAGGCCCATTTGATGAGGCCCAGGTGATGTATTTGTGACCTATTCGGCGAAGCCCAATATGATGTATTTGGGGCCCATTTGATGAGGCCCGATGTGATATATATATTGGCCCATATGTTGAGGCCCAATATGATGTATTTACGGCCCATTTGATGAGGCCCGATGTGATGTATATGAGGCCCATGAGTGAGGCCCAATGTGATGCATACGTGGCCCCATGTGTGAGGCCCATCGTGATATGTATTAACCCCTTGAGTGAGGCCCATGGTGATGTATATTAGGCCCTTATGTGAGGCCATGGGCCCGCTATACGTTTGGCTCTATGTGGGCCAGTCCTTGGGAGCAATGTTGGTTAAATGTCAGCATTGATGGGCGATGATGGTTAAATGTCCACACTATGACCTTCCCTTAGGCCTTTGTTAGGCTCATTCTCATTATTCTGGGTCAACCCAAATTATTGGGCCCCATTGATGTCGCATGGTCCATCACCGCTGTAGACGGATGGCTCCGTGCTACCAGATTTGGCATATCCATAGCCAATGGCCGATCTTTATATTTTGGTTTAGATCAGTTGTTCATCTATGGACCCTGCCTTGCATATAGGCCAATTATCGATACCGATTATCGATACCAATTATGAGTATGTGACAGCATAACATCATGATACATGCCCATATACATCATCCGCATGTTTGTTATGAGATGTTATTGACCATTACATATGGCATAGGGCAGGTTGTTTATGGGACTCCCTGATAGGCGGAGTTGTCCCACATGAGCACACGGTACACACAGAATTGATGCATGATTGGACTATATGACTCACGCATCTCGCATTTGTGTGACATGATCACTTGGCACCTTAACGATATCAGGGTTGTGGCCTCCACAGGTTTATCGGGGATGGCTAGATAGGATACCAAAAATATTTTGTTCTAACACTGTGAGCACATAGGATATCCTTGGGTGAGAGTCCTAGAATCCTCCTGAAATCGGAAGATACTCCAACGCCTAGACCGAGTGGATACATGAGCGCCCAAGTGTTGAATACCAGTAGGTGGTGTATCTCACTGTGCCATGGTCGATTGGGAGGGGATATGGCTTCATCCGCCCGAGTGAGGGGGTTGTAAGCTAGGTTAAGTATGACCAGCTCGTAAATGGGTCCGCTATCGATGAGTCGGGTAAGTATTGACAAACTACTAGCTAGGTGGATAGTGAGGTCATTTCCACTCGCTAGTTGTGCGACTAGGGAGGCAGCAGCCATTGTGGAGTGTACTAGACCCCGGTGATAATGATATTTATAGACTTACCAATATGTTTCTGCATTGCTCTAATATTGTATACTTGGCACTTACCTTACGCACACACTTACACCACCCTCTAAGCTTTCTATAAGCATATCCACGATAGATGCGTGCAGGTGGCGTTAGGTCGTAGCAGCATTGAGCTTGGAGCATGCAGCGGCCTTCTAGAGCTTTGATTTTCGATATATGTATATTTCCCTTTTAGCATTGTATTTAACTGTTCATATTAGTGGATATGTGTTGAGGATGTTGCCTTTGTGATTAGGGTAAACTTGTGGTTATACATCTTACAAGGTAAATGTATGTTGAAAAATCCTCCTTGTAGGATCCCAGGATCGGAAATCTAACGTATGGGCACTGGGAGCCGAGAACGGGGTACTACGGAGGCTGTCGGCACTGAATTCGGCGATAGGGAATTCTGTGAGTCCGCTTTCCGAGTTTGGGGTGTGACACAGGCGATAACAGAAGTAATGTGATTGAGTGACACCCTGTTAAGGGACATCGTTCCTTATCGGCCGGTCTCGCGTTGTACTATCGAAGAAATTCAATGATCGATACACCAAGAAATGGGCGATACCAGGCCTATTTCACATTCAGAATAAGGAGGCTAGAAGAAAGCCTAAAAGAGATGGACAATGGCTACGTTGTAAACTTGGCCAATGTGGATGTTTCGGCTGAAGATGAGGGCATTAAGCTTAAAGAGACTCCCGATAAGATGGAAGATTCTCAGCCCTAAGTCCAAGATCCATTGGTCGAGGTCAATTTAGGGACTGAGCAAGATCCAAAGCCTACATTCATTAGCGACTTGTTGAAGCCTCATGAAAAGAGGAAATTGCTGAATCTACTTAACGAATTTACTTATTATTTTTTATGAGACTATCACGATATGTCAGGTCTTGATCGGGGTTTAGTTGAGCATAGGGTGCCTATAAAAGAAGGATATTGATGTAACGTCTTAGATTTTTACTAACTTGGTAGTTCGACGTCTTTGGCCATTACCTTTGATTTTTTGACTTAAGTACATATCCGTGTGTGTATTTGAAGGTGTTTAAGACCAAAAGAAGTGATCTTGGATCCACTAAAACAGCCCGACCAAGTGAAATTTAAGAAGTTTGGGGAATGTGGACAGCAAGGTTCAGTTAAACCAAGTGGAACTCGGTTGCACCGAGAAAACTGGGGTAGCAATGCTCGGTTGCACCGAGTAAACATTAACCAACCAAACTAATCTAGATTGCATGGTTTGGTTGCACCGAGTGGGACTCGATGCAACCGAGTAACCCGGTTTAGTAATATTCTGCATGTTCGAATTTTGAGAGTTTCAATGTAATGACTTCAAAAATTCATATCTATTTTTCTATAACTCCGATTAAGATGATTCAAAAGCAAGATTGAACATTGATGAGTTTATTTTTATGAAAAATAAATAAATAAAAACATAGGATATTTTAATTTTAAGAATATTTAGAAACTACACCAAATCATTAGTTTCAAGCCACTGGTACTTCCAGAATTTTTAAAATTATTATATAATTTAAAATATAATAAAATTTGGTGGGTATAAATTAGACTTCATAAAGAACTATCATAAAAATTATAAAAATAATATAATAAATAAAAGTACTAAAAACATTACCGGCAATAGACCTATTGAAATAAAAAATTTCTGCAACTTCATGTAGCCGATGGACTGCAAATATCTTCTTCATCTTTGGGTTTTTATACTTGGTGTCTTCTTAGGAATTACTTCTAATTATGCTAAAAATAATCTTATATAATTAAATTAGAATTTTCTATTTTTAGTGTATTTTACTAATTTGAGTAGTTTCTAGCATAATTAAATTAGAGTTCTTGATTAGGGTGATTAGAGTCGAATCACAAATTTTGCTAATTGCAAAGAGGCCACAATATGAATTTAGCCAATATAAATTCTAATCATTATATATGAAAAATCTTGTTACCCAATTCATCCCGAAAATGCCCAGATTCACCGAATTGGATAAAGATCGTACGTTAGTGGTCCACTAGACAAGAAACTATAGAATAACGACCGTCTTACCGGGCTTGACGTCCATTGCGAATGTTGAGCCCGAATAGTTCTCGAATCGCTCAACTTAGACTCACAAGGTAAGTGCATGGGATATGTGAATATTTTTGAAATCAATTCATAACTTAAGTTAGTTGCACGTGTTCGGTCTTTGCCAAAGTTGTGGCCTTTGGGCCATTAGATTGCGACCAAATTTAGGAAAACAACTTAGAGTAATGTCCTACACAAATCTGTATAGTTACAGACCTGATCGATACTTGGTGACCATCGATTTGGGTTAAGGCCTTTCCGGTTGATCTACATGTCCGATCATCGGATGGTTGTGTCCAAACATAAATTGCCTAGTGGGACACTTATCCCATGGCTTAGATTGACCCGTACACCTCTCGGTGGATCCCATTGGTTGGAAGTAATTCCCTTCAGGGTTAGTATAATGAATAAAGGGCCATTGAGACCATTTTTACCATTTTTTGTTTTATAAAAGAGCCTCATTTACACTCCCCCTCTCCCCATACATTTTTTCCTAAGCTAAGGAGAGAAAGAGGAAGAGAGGAAGAGAGGGAAGGGAGAAATGGTGGAGCCCGATGTCGGATCACACCATCCAATCTCCATGCTCACCGAATTTTGTAAGATCTCTCAACTACGCTCGATTTCACATCTTCCATGGCTGAAACCTGACGATTTTGGGTCAGACTCTTTACCTCTTGCTAGGTAAGATGTTCCCTAGTAGTCGTTCTACCTTTTTTTTCATTTATTAAATTTTTGAGCTATTGGGGTTAGAAATCCCCTTTCATTTCTACCGATTCTTGCAAACCCTAATGTTAAGGTTGAGTGTGTTAGGATTTTGAGTCACAATTGTCGATTGGAGCAATCCATACTCTTCCAGGAGTCGTAATCGAGCTCAACTCCATTAGGATTTCGGTTGTGCGCCGATTTTGGGTCCCAATTTGTCGAATTGAGTTGATGGATCATTCCAATCGAGTTAGTTAAGCCATAATTTATTGTTTAACATTTAATTATGACTAAATACATGTCATTAATGATAGTCTTATACTTTAATTTTAGGTTTAAAGTATTTTTCCCAAATTCTCAATGCTAGGGCCGCATCAAAGTCGAGGATTTTTATTCTAAGCTAAAGATCTACCCCCAAGCTTCTACTTAACATTTTAGAATAATTAAATACATGTATTTTCTATTTAATTGATAGAATGCTCAATGAAATGCTTGAATGATAGGAAGCTCTTGATATTAATAATCATTCGATGTCGAATGACTTAGAAATACTAAGATGATTGAAGAATGTTGTTGCGATGGATCGAGCTTCGCAAATTATCTAAATATGCAAATAGCCTACTTTAGGGAGGTTATCCCAAGCTTATACGGCCAACTGGAGTTAAATACAAACGATTGACAATAGTTAGAGCTACACGGGATGCTTTGCACCGAATGCCGGTTTGCATGAGCATAATGTCCTGAATTTTTGCTATTTTGGATTGCCAAAAAAATCTTTAAATTTTTTTACTTTTATATATAACTAGCCTATGACATCACGTACTAACCTTTGATGGTCAAAGTGAGCCTATACATGGGTGGTACCGATAAAGAATCGTACAAATAAGATTAATCAACCGTAAAAAGCCTACGAATCTGACTAATCAGTTAAACATTGAGTTTAGCATCGTGATTTGTTCCCATAGGACCCAAGTCTGGCCAACCTGTCACTGAGTAATTAAGGCAACCACAACTAAATAAAGATCTACCCTAAGTCGAGACAACTAGGGGTCGGATCTTAATTAACAAACCAAAATGACCCAATTATCCTTTTAACCTAAGAACTAATGGTTAGAGCAATTATGACTGAATTACCATTTTCACTAATTACAAATAAGCTACGATATGAACATAGTTAATCCAAACCCTAATCATTGGGCACAAGGAATCTTGATACCTAATTCATTCCAAAAATGTCTTGATTATCCAAACAAGCTCTAGACCATTTGTTAGTGGGCCACTACTCTTAAAACTATAGAATAATGTCTGTCTCACTAGGCTTGACGCCCATCACGGGTGGTGAACCAAGAAAGTACCTAGGACTGCTTAACTTGAGCTGGAAGGCAAGTGCTTACAACGTGCGAATCCCCTAGGCTGAAATTTGAAACTTAAGTGAAATAGACCTTCTGCTCTTTCGCGAAGTTATGGCTTTCCGACAGTTAGATCGCGACCAAATTCGATGCAGGAGTTAAAGATATTTTTCTGCTCATATTCGTATAATTGTGGCCTCGATCGATCACCGATGATTGTCCATCATAAGTGGGGCCCCCACGGTTAATCGAAGTGTCTGATTACCACCCGATTCTGACAAACCATGGATCTTATAGTGGGGAACCTTTTTCCTAACGCAGATGAGCCAGTGAGCCTTCAAAAGGGCCCTGTAAATCGAAATCAGCCTCCCGATGGACAAGTTTAATAGGAAAGAGGCCCCCGGGGCCATTTTCACACTTATCTAGGTCTATAAATAGCCCAGATTTTCACTCCCTCACTCCCATACAAATTTATTATAGCAGGGAGAGGGAGTGAGGTAAAAAGGAGAGAAAGGGCATGTGGGGGAGCTGAATTGGAAGATTTTTTCTACCACCACGGGCCGCAACATAGCCCACGATCGCGTTGCGCTATAGAAAGCCAACCCGGCAACTAGAAAGAGGTAACTACCGGGCCCTCTTCATGATTTGAGCCTTATAGGTCGATTACATGTGCTCCTTACAAGTTAATTTCACTAGTGCAAGGCACCAACACCCTAACCTACGGATCGCAACATTAGGAGCGGCATAAAAACTCAACGAATCACTTATAGGTGTGAACCATTACCCCTAAGTTTCCATTTATCAAACCTCATATCATGATTAGTGATTTTTATTATGAATGGATGAATGCATATTAACTTGTGTTAATCAATAATTTATGTAATGCTTAGATGAATGCATGGTAACTTGTGCCAATTAACGATTTGTGTAATGCGGGAATGAATGCATGTTAATCAGTGCCGATTATGGATTTGGGTAATGTATGGATGAATGCATGCTAATTAGTGCCGATTGATGATTGATATAATGTGTAGATGAATGCATGCTAACTAGTGTGTACTTGTATGACCGCTTACTTTCCATTATTTACTATCTAGTGTAATGCCAGCTCCATGTTTGATGAAATACATCATAAAGTAGGATTTGCTGAATTCATTATTTATATCCCTCCCTGTTAGTCACACTAGTCAATTTATTAGTGTGATTGACTAACCGAGACTACTTGGGTAGCCAAGTTGGCTGAAAAACCATAAATCCAGAAGGGCGACCTTAATTGGATTGGCCGCCCTAGACTAGTTTGATTAATCCGGGCCGAACATGGATAACCGACAGTAGTCGAACTACACGGGATGCTTGCGCCCAATGCCAATTACACCGTAATTAGTCTGAGTCAACCGAATTAGCCTAATAGCTGACCAACTATGTATGTCCACCATGTATGTTCACGTTTGCTTGAATTTGGAGCACCTCTGTGAGACCCGTATCCTAGTCTGTACCGTTCCGTAGGCTTCCGCGGTCCTCTTGGTCGAATTCCGACGACCTGTGATATATTACTAGCGTTTATGCGTGATCCTAAGTAGCATCTTGTATTTCAGAGCCAGCTCAACCCGAAACTTGTACCCTTGCGACCGCGCGGTCGCCGCAGTTCGACGCTGCGTCTCACGCGCCGAGGCAATACCCGAGTCAGGAGATGTGGACTCGCGTTCAGTTCGAGAAAAATGCCGCGTGTTGCAAATACCGAGAAAATCTCTCTGACACATCACATCAATCCATCAATTAAATGTCAAGTACAACACACATCCCCAAGTACAACCACCCCTCCCCAAAGTCAACTCTCTCTTATAACCAAGTACACATCCATGACCCATCTCTCACCCATCACACCCCATCACTCACCCATCCTTCTCTCTCTCTTACAACCTCTCTCTCTCATCTCTCTCTCATTCTCCAAGTAACCCAAGCACCTAACGTCCATGGCTTCCATGGAGAAGCTAGTGTGGCCCACCTTCCTACCTCTCATCTCCACCATCCAAGCTTCATCTCGACCATTGAAATGCATTCCATGGAGCTCTAGGACCCATCGATGGAAGAAGAAGTCTAAGAAGACGATCGATGGGTGTTCATCATCTCGGTTTTTATTTAGGGCCCACTTATAATGGGACCACTTGATGTATGCATTGTATTTAGAGGGACTATAGTGGCGGGATCCCTCCCATCTCCACGATTTCTCTCTCTCTCTCTCTCTCTCTCTCTCTCTCTCTCTCTCTCTCTCCCCCCCCCCTTTTTATTTTTTTATGATGATTGTGTGGCCCACTTGATTTATGTGTTTCATCATACTGTCCATCTATTTGGACATGGACCCCACCATGGCAGCGTGTGGGGCCCACCTTGTATCGGCATGTGTATCCTCACCGTCCAGGGATTGGACGATAGGAAGTGGATTGGCTGGGCTACCGCACATCGGCTACTAGTTGTTGTATTGACGAGCGACAAGTTCTGTGGGTCCCTTTGATCTATGTCGTCCATCTATCTGGCTGGACCCCACTGTGATGTTTATATCCGCACTGTCCATCTGGATGGTGCTATGAGGACCACCATGATGTATGTTTGTATTTGCATCGTCCAGTTGCTCGACGGTGCTATGTAAGCCCCACCTGATCATCCAGACCATCCACCTGGTGGGCCTTCACCATAACGTAAGTGTTTTATCTACCGTCCCTCTGTTCTGGACGAGTAGGGCCCACATGAATGTATGTATGAATCCACACTGTCCAGACAGTGTTGGACAGTGCTGGACCTATTTGGACAGGTGCCACGTGGGGCCCTAATATGAGGTATGTGTTGTGTCCACGCATCTGGCATTTGGATGGTGGGCCACCTTGATATATGTATTCTATCCACACCATCCAACTGTCTGGACAGTGGGCCCTACCCTGATGTATATGTTAATCCTCACCGTCCAGCTATCTAGACAGTGGGCCACACCGTGTTGTATGTGTTATATCCAAAGCGTCCATCAATAACGGTGGGACCCAATGACGTGGGTGTAATATCCACCGTCCATTCATCTGGACGGTGGGGTCCCTTTAATGTATGTGTATTATCCACCGTCCATTCATCTGGATGGTGGGCCCCCTTTAATGTATGTGTGTCATTCACCGTCCATCTGGTGGAAATCCACCTAATGCATGGGTCTTAACTGCACCGACTAGAGGGCTGGACGGTGGATACCCACCTGGAGCTGTGTTTTGATCCAAGCCGTTCATCTGTTTTGGCAGCAGGTGGGTCCCACCTTGATGTATTTACTCTATGTCCACTTCGTCCATCTATCTAGATCAGTGGGACCCACCATGAATTTTAAATTCATCAATACCATCCACCTGTTTTGCATCCATGCCGGCCATCTGCGAGATTCGCCGTGATGCATGTATTGTATATTTATGTCATCCATCCAGTTTTCCAGATCATTTTAGGGACTGGCTCACCTTGATTGTATGTATTTTATAGCCACATCGTCTGTCCATTTTGATGGACATATGGCCCACCTTGATGCACGTGTTTTAGCCATGTCGTCCAGTCCAGCTAGGACGTGGACCCCACCATGATGTATATGTATTACACACACTGTCCATTTATTTTTAGGCCGTGGGCCTCATTATCTTGAGAGGCCCACTTGATGTGTATGAGGCCCATTGGTGCAGCCCATTGATGCAGCCCACTTGTTGTATTTGAGGCCCATGGGTTGCGGCCCATTATGATGTACTAAGGCCCATGGGTCGTGGCCCGATCTAAGTTGTAAGAGGCCCATGTGCAAGGCCCACCTGTTGTGTATTTATGGACCTTTTTAATGTGGTCCATTGAGTTGTATTCGAGGCCCATGTGATGCGGCCCATCAGGATCCGTATTAGGCCCATATGAGCAGCCCATCATGGCGTGTATTAGGCCTATGTGTAGGGCCCACCTACTGTGTAATTGAAGCCCATGGGTTGTGGCCCATTGTGATGTATTCAAAGCCTATGGGCAAGGCCCACTGTGATGTATTCGAGGTCCATGAGCAAGGCCTGATGTGATGTATTTATGGCACATGTGTCAAGGCCCATTATGATGTAATTTCGGCCCATATGTTGTGGCCCATTGTAATATATTTTTGGCCCATGGATGCGGCCCATTGTGATGTGCATTAGGCCCATATGATGGGGCCCGATGTGATGTATATGAGGCCCGTTGCGCTATATATATATGACCCTTGTACGAGACCATGGGCCCACTATATGTTTGGCCCTATGAAGGCCACTCCTTGGGAGCAATGTTGGTTAAATGTCCACATTATGACCTTCCCTTAGGCCCTTTGTTCAGCCAATTATCGATGCTATATCGGTGCCGATTATCGATGCTGATTGTCGAGGCCGATTCCGATTGTCGAGGCCAATTATCGAGGCCGATTCCAATTATCGAGGCCGGTTATCGATACTGATTGTGCTTATGTGACAACATAGCATCATGTACATACCCATACTCATCATCTGTATATTTATTATGAGATGTGATTGACCATTGCATATGTCATTGGGCAGGTTGTTATGAGACTCCCTGATAGGCGGAGATTGTCTCACATGAGCACACGGTATGCGCAGGATTAATGCATGACTAGATTGTATGACTCATACATCTTGCATTGTGTGTTATGATTACTGTATGTCCTAGTGACATCAGGGTCGTGGCCTCCACAGGCATGTCATAAATGGCTAAATGGGATACCAAAAATATTTGATTCAAGCATTTGGGCACTTTGGATGTCCGTAGGTGAAAGTCCATAAACCTCTGTGGCCAGGAGACACTCCAACATCTAGACCGAGTGGATTACATGAGCGCCCGAGTGCCCAATACCAGTAAGCCACGTCTCTCAATGTGTCATGGTCGGTTGGAAGGGGGTGTGGCCTTATCCGCCCGATTCGTAGTGGGCAAAACTATGCTGAGTTTGACCAGCTCATAAATAAGTCTGTTATCGACGTGCTGAGTAGGTATTCGCTGACTACTAGTCAGGCGGATAGTGAGGTCTCTTCCACTCGCCTGGTTGCACGCGATGGGGCTGCAATCTAGTTGGGAGTGTACTAGACCCCGGTGATGATCCCAGAGATGTACAGTGCTGATTGGTGGAGCAGGAGTTGCATACTTAGTATTTTACTCATTCATTCATTCATTATCCACTCGGGTTGGTAGTGTGCAACTGATTGTTATGTACCTTTGCAATGGCCAGAATTTCGGTTGGGGCGCGCGACTAGCTTGAGATCAGGAGCTTACTACATTGATTCTATCTATCCAAATTTAAGTATGAGACTGGTTTGGATAGAAGTTCATTATGATAGGCCCCATAGCCTGTAATACCACATACTATCATCCCGACTTCACACTTCAGCTTGGTCATTTCATTCGCACCACATATTGCATTATATCCACGGCATATAACATTTTGGGTTTTTATGTTTCTACATTTTTATGACCTAGATGAAGCTGATGCTATTCGTAGCTCTTGCGAATTGCATATTGTATTACATCCTTGATATATAATATTTGGTTCATTATGTTTCCGTATTACATAACTGATTTACATTACTTTCTCAGTATATGACATTGGCTTGCTATGTCTCTTCATCGCATATCCTGGATGAGGTTGATGATATTTTTATGAACTTGCCCGTATATCTGCTTGCTCTGATATTGTATGATTCCTGGACTTACCAGTATTTTTGTCTACCCTGATATTACATTTGAGCACGCATATACTACTCACACACTTATACCACCCTCTAAGCTTTTTATAAGCTTATGCACGATAGATGCATGCAAGTGATGTTAGGATGTAGTCAAAGCTGATCAGGAGCAGGAGCATGCGACTAAGTTTTGTGAAGATTTTATTATATGCATGTATTTTTCCCTTTCAGCATTGTACTCAAATGATTATATTAGTGGATATGTGGTGATAATGTTATTGTTGTGATTTGGATATACTTGTGGTTATGCTTCTTATGAGACAAATGTACGTTGAAAAATCCTCCTTGTAGGATTCCAAGATTAGAACCTGGTGTATGGGCACTAGGAGCCAAGAATGGGGTAATACGAAGGCTATCGGCACCGGATTCGGTGATCAAAAATTTTGTAAGCCTAGTTTCCGAGTTTGGAGCGTGATAACCTCTATACCCTTGAAAGGCCTACTGATAACCGTTAATGATACGATCCTCAAGTCTCAGGAACCGAGCAGGTGGTATGGGATACTATGTCTATCCTGTTGGCATATGCTAGGGTGACGAGTTTTTCCATAGTGACCAATGAGCAACCAATAAAGCTATAAGCCTAGTACATCCAACCATAATGATGCCGCAACCGTTCCACAATTACATTTGGGCGACGACCCTTACATCATTTGTCGACGCCCTCTACCCGTCAATGGGCGGCTTAACCCTGTGTGTCTAAGACGTGTCATGTGGGTCCTTAGTGATTAGTCGATCCAGTGTTAACCTCACATTGATTGGGGATTTGTCGTCTGGGTGATAAACCTAACATGGATTAAGGATTGCAGGCACGGAGCCACTACGGCCACCCTGGGCCTAGCAATCTAGAAAAGGCCATTGATTATATAGAGATATTCCAGCTTCCCCAATCTTGCTGGATGAACGGAGTTAATTAATTCACTTGGCTAACTTGAGCATTCACCACATTACATTAGCTACGTATAGCGACTCAACGGTTGAGGTCGCGTGCTGAGGGAGTGTTGGTCATTTGTGAACGTAAGATGGAGTCGCTATGAGGGAGTGTTGGATGGCGAGGGCATGCATTATATCATAATGGCATGCATGTACATTAACAAGAGTGTCTAAGGACTATATGCTTAATTTCTTTTCATTAATTGTGCATGTAGGTATGATAACATGTGTAATTTAGAGTTAATAGAACCACTAAGTTGATCACTTACTCCCACTCTAGGATGGTGTTTTAAAACACTGACCAGACCCTATCATAGATGCAGGTACCCTAGAGTCTGATGCATTGGGCGAGGCATCCATGGACTCAAAGGAGGAGTCCTCGTATATCCAATTGCTCAATGAGCCAATGTAAGATGTTCGTGGGTCGTCAATGAGATCTTAGAGTTGACACATTTGTAAGTTTTGGACTATATATTTTGCTCAACGATAATCCCATACTCTTGATGGACATGTTTTACTAATAGCTAATTTACTTGCATTAAATTCACATTTATTTCAAGGTACATCGCACAATCTATTTTAATTCTATGAACTGCCCAAATGTTAGGTGAAATGAATTATAAAATCCCGCTTTTGCAAAGCATAAGTGACACCCGGGATATTAGGAGTCCATTATTTACTCGGCCCCCAAAATCTGGGGCATTATAACGGGGTCCTTCGTAGTCGATCACATCAGTTTAATGGAAGCTCGATCATTCTTATACTTGGTAATTGTATAACATTCAATAGAACATTAGATACCATTATTACCATTGATTTAGTATACTCATAACTATTAGTGCGTTACGATCCCCAAATACTTATGAGCCGAGCATGGTGGTATGAGACACCATGTTCAAGCTGTCGGCCTATGCTGGGGTGACGAGCCTCCCCATAGTGACCATTTAGCACTGATAGAGGTGATAGAATGTTGTTCAAATAACCCTTGTTAAATCACGCTGTAGATGGTTCTAGCCAAAGTACCGTTCGAATGACCAGGTGTGAATGGAATTGGGTGATTTTCTTTATATTGATTTAGTTTTGAGTGATAAGCCCACACCTCTGAATTGATGATTCATACTCGGTATTGGGTGATAACCCGTACATTGTTGATGCCTTAATTTGGATAAAGGGACACTGGTGAGGAGTCGCCACATGCCTTAAAGAGTCACATGATTCGGATAATGACTTATGATATAATGATAGTATCCTACCTTCGTCAACCTCTTATATGAACCGGGACTAATAATCACTTAGCTAATCATGCATATCATAGGATAGGTTACGATTTGGCTTTGGAGTCACTTGTGAGGGAGTGTTGGATTTTGAGGAGCATGTATCATTTCATTATGACATTAATATAGTTACCAAATAGATTAAGAAACTGTTTATTTATTATGCCATCATTACATGCAATCTGTTGTGTTGGTAACATGTGTAACTTGTTTAATAGTTGTGTGTTAAAGATAACTTGCCTGAGTGTATTATATGTATGAATATGTATTTGTTATGAACCTGTCAATCACTTAAATGTCTCAAGTAACAATCTTGGGGATATTTCTTAACTATGTTGGCATTTGACACCTCCTATTTGGCATATGCAAATAACTTAGGAATAGGAGCAGTCGGTGGTGCGATCATGCCCCCCAGTAGATCTCTAACTTCTTCCCACTTGGTAGTTATTCTTCTGTTCCTATCACAATTATTGTGATTTGTATAATTCTCACATGGGTGGTCACCATTTTTGGAACTGTAACTTTTAGGTGTTAGCCCTATATTATTGGATCTTGCTAGCTCTACCTCGTTTTGGTTCCACTAGGTTAAAATGCGTTACTCTAATTATTTGTGTGTGAAATGAATGTGAAATACGAATGAGGATACATGTGTATTTTATAAGTTAACACCTGAAAACTTAGCATCAAAGTCTATGTACTCGGGTGCCCGATTTTCAGGGCATTACAATCGGCCGCTCAAGCAAACGCTCAGGAGAATGATAGCAAAAGTAACCCATAGGATAAAGGAAGAAATTGAATGACTTTTGAAGGCTGGTTTCATTAGGCCTATCAAATACGCCAAATGGATGTCAAATGTTGTTCCAGTAATAAAAAAGAATGGTAATTGAGGATTTGCATTGATTTCAAAAATTTAAATTTAACAATACCAAAAGATGAATAACCGATGTCGGTGGCCGATTAGCTAATCGATAGGGTTGTCGGGCATGGAATCGTGTCCTTCATGGATGGGCATTCTAGGTGTAACCATATTTACATTGCAATGGATGACGTGCCGAAAACGACTTTAGATGTCTAGGCCCATTAGGAACTTGTTGTTGGGTGGTGATGCCTTTTGGATTAAAAAACGCAGGAGTTACATATCATAGGGCAATGCATACCATATTCCATCATATGATTGGGCGATTTATGGAAGTGTATGTGGACGACATAGTTGTCAAGTCAACCAACATAGAGAACCATGTTGCTCAACTGCGCAAATCGTTCAAGTGAATGAGGCTCCATAAGCTGAAAATAAACCCCTTAAAATGTGCCTTCAGAGTCTCAACCAGCAATTCCCTAGGTTTCTAGTGCATCAGCAAGGGAATTGAGGTCGATCAAAATAAGGCTCGAGAGATCATCAACACTCACCCACCGAGGAATAAATCGAAGCAATCATGTGATCTGTACGGATTCGCATGGTGTATTTGAAGATTTGAAAAAGATTTCTTTGTAACAACAATGGTAACATATCGAACAGTGCCATGTCATTGTATAGAGCGACCTATGGAGGAGCAATTGTTAAGGAACGATCATGGGACAGATGACAGATAAAGTCAAGTAGTGGTGAACGGTTATAGTAACTGTCAGAACGTGAGAAGGATCCAAATGGCTAGATTAAAACTATGAATAGAAGACGAATGCAAAAGGAAGAAGTTGTCTCATATCAACCCAATCAAACCAAATATTACCTTTCAATTATCTTTTTAATTACCAGTCAATTTACATTCTATAGTGTAATCCTTTACTTTCCCTACCAAACAAATTGCATTCCTTAGTGTAATCATTTACTTTTAGCCCATTGTTTACATTCCATAGTGTAATTCATAGCATTAATCAAGTAACCAGTAATTTTAGCTGTAATTTGAGTCTATGCTCGCATGTTGGATTCATTTTTTCACTCGAAAAGGTGTTTGCAAGTGTTCTTCACGACCGGTTATAAGAATTCCTTTCTCATTTTACTTTATATGTATTGAAAAGTTCTTTCATATGGAAGGCAGAGGTGTAACCCATCATCAAAGGACGAACCCTACCCTCTGAATATCGCATGATCCTATTTACACATTGAGCGAGCGGCTGAATAGGCTACCGATCTCATCAAATCTCGGTCATACACTACGTTTCTGTCTATCTTGGCGCTTGGGGTCATAATTGTTTAGTTTGAATTGAGCCACAATTTCAATTCTAGCACGCCCGCACACATGGAGATGAAAAATCATCTCGCCTCAACCAAAGACCTTGACCTCAGATACCAATCTCGGCCTCGAATATCGACCATCACCTCGGAATACAAATACACTCACAATATATTAAGATAGGATTATCCTCCGAGATATTCGTCAAGGATATCAAGAAGTCAACCACGACACGTCGGAAGGAAGTTTATTTTCGTAATACACAATCACAATCAAAGAGGCATTGCCGTATATGCCACCACCCTTAAAAGCCTATAAATACACCCGATGCTATGGGTAAAGGTACACACAATAAATATCCTGATTCTTCTATACTTTCTGCAAACCTACCGTGACTTAGGCATCGGAGGGTCCCCTGCCATATCTGACACCCCCAATGTCGATACTCCAGCTAGCAGGAGGTGAGGAAGGATTGACCGGATTTTTACATCAATAGTTTGGCGCTATTTGTGGGAACGACATAAAAGTAATTCCCATCTTCTACAGTGATTCTACAATGGCAAAAAGCGGGAAGAGGGCCTAGGCCATGATTGCAGCAGCTGCTCCTCCCACCAGCGAAGCAGTCCGTGGACCATGAAGACTCGCATTCACAACTTCAGGCTGAATCCTCACCCGCAGGCCCTGATAGATGCATGGGCAGCCACCGAGGTCTCTCTACCACCTCAAGCACCGATCGACTCGCAAAGAACTAAGTGACATCCTGACCAGTTAAGCCATGTGCCCTCTCACACCTCGAGAACTGCCATGCCCGCCAACTTCGACTTGCGTCACACATTAGAGAAAAAGAGGCATGGAAAGGCTCCCGAGGCGGTAGCCAAGAACGAGGGCCCCTAAAAGTCAGAACTCAAGGAACTGCGAGGTTAGATCGGCGATATCTACCAAGCTATCGCACCTAAATACCGACCTTCGTCGAAGCTATACTAAAGGAGATTGATTCGTCGTTTACTGACAACATTATGAGAGCCTAACTCCCGCCCAAATTCTGAATGCCACAAATCGCCCCCTACTCCGAGTTTGGCAATCCGGTCGAGCATTTTGAATCGTTTAGGGCATTGATAAAGCTCCACGGCACATCAAGCTCGGTTATGTGTCAAGCCTCCTCCCTAACTTTGTTGGAGATTGCACAAAATGGTTTCGGCAATTAAACAGAAATCCATTAGTTTGTTCGCGTAGCTCAGCAAGGCCTTCATCACTAAATTTGTTAGAGGGAAAGACAAAAGAAAGCCATTAACTCATCTTCTCACAATCACTCAGAGAGAGAACGAGCTGCTAAAAGACTACGTCATTTGTTTCGACGTTGAAGCTATCCAAGTCAACAATTATTTTGACCAAATAGCTCTGGCCTCCATGGTAGACAACCTTAAACGAGGAAAGTTCATCTTCTTCATTTGTAAGAACCCCCCAACTACCCTCGTTTACCTACTTAACCGAGCTCAAAAATATTCCAATGCCAAGGAGTTCTTTAGTTCAAGAAGAGCTACTTGAGAAGGAAACAACTCAGCTAAGGATAGGAAGCAAATGGAATAAGAGGAGCCCTCTACTGTTAACACCAAAAGAAAGAAAGAGGACGACCAAGATCGAAATAATCATACCAACCAACATTCGGAAAGTCGCTTTCATCGGTACACTCCCTTAAACACCAATCCGGAATAGGTACTTAAGAAAGTGGGCTGGTCAAGGAAACCTAACGACCGAGCTAAACCAATCAACCGAGCTTGGTAATAAGACTCATCAGCCAACCCCAACCTTCTTGACCAAGAGCGACCTCCATTTTTAAAAGGGAAAAAGGTGCTCATGATTCTACTATTGTGTTTTCTACTGCTTTAGGAGTTCTACAATAAAAGAACTTCCCCAAGTTAGAGGGAGAATTCTTTTAAATAATTTCTCGACTATCCGAACTACATGACCGACTATGAGGACTTCCCTTAGTGCAATGAAATAAAGTCCTTCATGAAAGTAGAGCTGGGCATTTCATACCTGAATCGGTAGATCCGGCCCGATCAGACCCGATCCGACCCGATTAGAACAGAACCGATGGTCAGGATCGGGTAGCATAATCCAAATCTGAATTATTTTCGGATCGAATCCGGATATGCCCTGTTCCGAACCGACCCGATCCGATTGGATCCGATTCGGACTCACCCGATCCGAACCGTATATGTATTAGTGTGTGTTTGTATATATATATATATATATATATTATTTTTACCTCCTAGTCTTTACGTTCGGCGTCAAAAAATCCCGCCCAATGTACACCTAAGGCTGTCAACTCTATCTTTCTATCTCTCTATATCTATCTCTCTCTCTCTCTTTATATCTGTCTCTCCCTATCTGTTGAAGAAGAAGACAAGTAGAAAGCTAGCTAGATGTCTTGCAGTAGATCAAATTAGATTCTGGAGCTTTACGGGATTTCTCTGGTGGAGAGAGATATACATCAAGAAATGGTATATAGCTGTATATGGAAGAGAGAAAGATAGATAGTCGCAGCAGGCATCGGCATAACGCTGTTTACGTTGTCTTGACAGTCAGACCCCAAAGTTAGACAGAAGCGAATTGGCTGGTGTAATGTTAACAAGTTTTGTAGGTCTTATCACGAGGTAAGTGTTATATCCAAACCGTCCATCCATTTGGCAATATCGTATTAAGGCTTGAGACAAAAAATAAGACAAATCTAACTATTAAGTGGACCACACTACGGAAAGCAGTGAGGGATTGAACGTTTACCGTTGAAACCCTTTTCAGGGTCACAGAAGTTTGGGATCAATATCAAATTTGTTTTTCCTCTTCATTCAGATACGTGTGACCTTATAAAATTTATTTTTCCTTTTCAATCAGGTACTTGTGACCTTATGAACAAATTGGATGTAAAATAAACATTATGGTGGGCCCTACAAATTTTTTAATAGTGAAAATCATTATCTCCGCCACTACTTATGGTGTGGTCCAAATGATCTTTGGATATGATTTATTTTTTGGATAGTGCTCTAAAATGATCTCTAAAAATAGATGAACAATGTAGATATAATAAATACATCATTGTGGGGCCCATGCAACTTTGATCTCCTTTGAACCGTTCTCACAGCTCAGAGCTCGAGGAGCGTCCGTGTTGTCTTCGCACGACACGTACTAGAGCAACTATATAGCTGGTGTTAGCTACAGACTAGCTACAGACAGGTAGTTCTTTTATTAAGCTTCTTCGAGAACCTATGTAGCGAGTGTAAAGCTCGCGTCGGGTGAAAGCCTTTCGCAACGAGTTCCTACGCTTGTAACTTAGGTGGGGCCTACAGTGATTTTTTTTGAGAAACCCACTCCATCCATCCGTTTTGTGAGCTCATTCTAGGACACAAGCCAAAAACTTATCTGGATCCAATACTCAGGTGGGCCAAAAATGTGAGGATTGAATGTTTATAGTTGAAATATTCATGTGGCCACAAAAGCTTTGAATCATGCTAGTATTTGTGTTTTCATTTCAACCCAATAGGAACGAAATTATAAATGGTAAAGATGGCATGCAAACATCACCATAGACGCCAGGAACGTTTCAACGACAGGAATTTCCCTACACATTTTCCTTTATTGCGGCCCACTTGAGTCTTGGATCCTATTCAGTTTTGGTCTCAAGTCTTAAAATGATCTCGCAAAACTGATGGAAGTTGTGGATTTCTTGCAAACATCACGGTGTGCCCCACCTAACTTTAAGTGCGGTAACTTCCTGTGAAAGGCTTTTGCACGAAATCCGCGTACGCGTTGACGTGACAAGACGTCCTGAAGTTGGCAGGTGTACCGTGCACCAGCACTGTATATTTGCATTGACGTTAGCAAATTATGTGGGTCCCATCATGACGTATGTGTTATATCCAAACCGTCCATCCATTTGGCAGGCTCGTCTTAAGGCTTGAGCCGAAAAATAAGACAGATCTAAAGATCAAATGGACTACACTTCAAAAAGCAGTGGGGGTTGAGCATCTACCGTTGAAACTCTTTTAAGGGTCACAGAAGTTTCAGATCAATATGAAGGTTGTTTTTCCCCTACATCCATGTAGTTGTTACGTTATTGATAGATTGGATGGAAAAATAAACATTGTGGTAGGCTGTACAAAATTTTTAACGGTGATTTTTTTATTTTTTAAAGAACTCAATCCGAACAGTAGCCAATCAGATCCGACTCAGTTTTTTTGACCGAGTCGGACTCAATTCGGGTCAGTCTAACGTTACAACGGATTAGATTGGGTCAGATGACCCAGACTTGGTCCCGGATCTAACCGAGTTCGAGTCAGACCAAGCAGAACTCGGACCTGGTCGAGTTGGGCCGAATCTGATTCGACTCGGTCCGATGCCCAGCTCTACATGAAAGTGCTCTAGTTTGTCAAATCACGTGAATGTTGAGACTGTCTTTAAGTGAATCCCAAGATGAAGATTTCAAGATGAAGACATCAACAAAAGAGAAACCTGAGTGCTCCAAACAGGTGAATGAAGCCTCTCTTCCTAAACCAATCCCTAAGCTATATGACCCCCATCCAACTTAACCTTACCTCAAATTCATTGAAAATCACCTTTGAAAAGCTTAAGTGTTGAACAGTTAGAATGTTAGAGGAGTAAAACATGAACTACACAGATATATTCGATTGCATCGATTTGCAATTGAAGTCAGTTTTGATTCTATCGAACATGGTTCGATTGAATCGAAGATTAGGCCCATTCTGTCTAACAACAAAAAGACCAAATGCTGAGAATTATCAATTATATCGAATGATGTTCGATGATATCGAAATTCAAACTTCAATAGAATCAAACCCTATTCGATAACATCGACTTAGGCTACTCCCTCTACATGAAATACATTTTAAAAAGTGTTCATCGATATAATCGAGTCACCTTCGAGTACATCGAGAGTAAGTTCTCGATTGTATCGGAGTGTGTTTGATTACATCGAAGATAAGGAACATTTTGTCCAGCAAGCCATCAAAGAAAATACAAACTCTTCAATCACATCGAATATGCTTCGATATAATCGAACTTCAAATTTCAATTGCATCAAAGATGATCAATAGCATCGAATATCTGGACAAAATCTTTCAACAACCAAAAGGTAATTTTCTGAAGAAAATCCTATTGGATCGAACTATCTTTCGATGACATCGAAGTGCACATCGATAAAATCGAAGGTTACTTGATAAAATCAAGCAGAATCTGTTCTACACAAAAATGAACATATATGTGTAGAGTGTCGATACAATCGAATTAGACTTGATACCATCGAAATTCAAATTTAGATGATATTGAAGACTATTCGATAGTATCGACAATAATAGATTTTTGCCCTTTTTTTTACTGTTGGTATTCTTCTTTTATAAATACCATAGGTTGCCTCTTAATAAAATGAAGTAGAATCCAAGAGAGTTTGAGCCTGTTCTTTCAAGATCTATATACCTTCTTCCTCACTCTCTCTTTCCCATTAGAGTTCATCATTCAATCTTGGCATATGCATTAACTCACCATCTTATGTGCTTAAGATTGAATTATGAACTCTAGCATTCAGTGAGATTCCAACAAACCTCCTTATAGGTCAATCATGTTATTAGAACTCTTGAATGCATAGCTCATGAGAACCTTCTCTATGTATTTAAATCATATTATTTAAATAGAGAAGAACAAAACCCTAAACCTCACAACCTCGGAGCATTCATCAGAGCATCAAAAGCAGGTTGCAGTTCAAGAGAGCTGAAGACTCTTTGTCATCATTAAAGATCTTCGCATTGTGCGAGAACGAGACTCATCCACTTAGTTATAATTACTTAGAGTCTAATGTGTCTGAAGCCATTTCCTTGTGTATGATTGAGATTTAAAGTTTGAGTGTCAAATTTGTCAAGTTCTATTTATAAGCCTCCGACAGGAGAATACGTGTTGCCTTATGTAGACATTGCCTTATGTAGGCTTGAGTTGCCTTGTGTAGGCTCCCAGTGTTATGTCCTTGTGTAAGACTAAGTAGCCTTATGTAGGCCTAGCATTGTGTAGGCTTGGGTTGCCTTGGGTAGGCTCCCAGTTGAGTCTTTGTGTAGGACAAGTCGCCTTATGTAGACACCTAGGAGAACCTTGTATAGGTATCCTAGTTAACCTTATGTAGGTTGTAAAAGTTCATGGTTAACCTGATTTAAAACCATTGGATAGTGAAATTCGGTACACTCTAGGAGAGAGTGCGTCCGTCGGGGAGTGGAGTAGGCAAGTTGCCGAACCACTATATATGATTGTGCTTGGGATTGCTTTGAGTACATTTATCTAGTTATGCTTATATTTATCATATGATCATTATGATGCATAATTTAGTTAATGTATAAGTGTTGATAGAAATCACATCCGACACCATCAGGGGTCCACTGCGGTGTTCATGAGAAGTCCAACTAATCCATTCATTTTTCAATCTCATTTTAGGACACGCAGCTAAAATAGGGTGGATCCAAAATTCAAATGAGCCACGTGAGAGGAAATAGTGACAATTTAGTAACCACCGTTGAAATATTTATATAGCCACGGAAGCTTTGTATCAGTCTTAAGTGTTTTCACTTGATGTATGTAAGTGAAAATGACATTACGAAAGGTTTGGATGGCATACAGAGGTAGAGCCTAAGAAGGTTTCAACGGTAGCCATTCCATTTCCCACTGTTTTATTTCATATGGCTAATTTGAGTTTTGGATCTTGGTTAATTTTTGCCACATTTGTTAAAATGAGCTCGAAAAGATGTATGGACGAGTTGAATTTCCCATGATCATTACGGTGGACCCACCTTTCATACCAGCGCAGGAACTTCATGCTTTCGCAAGGAAATCCGGTCCAGCGGATTGGGGTGATTCCACCCCTACAAAAATCCCTGGTTAGGGCTCACCATAATGTAAGATTTTCATCCAGTCGATCCATCCGTTTTTCCAGCTCATTTTATGATGTGAGCCCAAAATCGAAGCATACCGAAAGCTCAATTAGATCACACCAAAGGAAACAGTAGGATAGTGATGTCCACCGTTGAAATCTTTTAGGACCTACCATGATGTTTATTTGCCATCCAACCGGTTCAATTGATCAAGCGGACCCGGACAAAGTGAAAACAAAAATATAAGCTTGATCCAAAACTTAAGTTGCAATTAAAAAAAAAAGTTTCCAACGGTAAGCGTTCAATCCCCACTATTTCCAGTGGTGTGGTATACTTGAGATTTTTATATCATTCAATTTTGGGCTTATCCTATAAAATGATCTGAAAAAATGGATGGACGTCGTGGATAGAACGCATAGATTACAGTGGGCCCCACAGAGTGGGGTTAGCAGGGATATCACAGTGGTGTTGGGGTCATCAGCCAATCCGCTTCCCTATAAATGTATCCGAATGGGAAGCGGAAGTCTTCGTTTTGTCTTCTCCGTTCCTTTCCTTCGCGGCCACCCCTCTCTTACAGAGGAAAACCTGCGATTTTTCTTCTCATCTCCAATCTTGGCCGTCGATCATTCCCTTGAGGTCCATCGAACTCGATCCTAGCCGTTAGATCTTGCGATGGCGGAGCACTTGGCGTCGATCTTCGGGACAGAGAAGGATCGGGTGAACTGCCCTTTCTACTTCAAGATCGGGGCGTGCAGGCACGGTGATCGGTGCTCGAGGCTCCATACTCGGCCGAGCATCAGCCCTACGCTGCTGCTCTCGAACATGTATCAGAGGCCTGATATGGTGACACCTGGCGTGGACCCTCAGGGCCAGGCCATGGATCCCCGCAAGATCCAGGAGCACTTCGAGGTTCCCTTCTTTCTCCTCTTCTCCTTTTAATTTTTAGTCCCGTAGATGCTCCGCCCTACAAATCTCACATTTGGTGCCCGACTCTTGACGATCCAAACCGTTGGCATGGTGGCTTCCATGGTGGATTGGAGATGTCCCAAAGATCTCCTCCGTTGGATGATCCTAGAGGTCTGCTCTGGCCCCTGTTAAATGAATGCCGTTATTCTGATTGTCCACTTTCTTTGGGTGGGTAGAATCATCTGGTAGGTCAGTCAGTAGAGCATCGACCCCCAGATCAACATCCACATCTGATAGGTCAGATGTGGGGCCCATGGTTTTGATCTATCCAAGCCATTGAGCTGACAGCCCCATCATGGTCAAACCATTCCCCCAAAATCTCCAAAACCGGGAGATGTTAGCCATCGAATGATTGGTCTTTCCTCCATTGAATGTGGTTCACCTTGCATTTCTTTTTTAATTATGCATTTGCATGCCAACAATGGGAAGGTTAGAATTGATCAACTAAGAGGATTTCTGGGAATGGTCAATCCACGTTGGGGTCCGTCAGATCAATAGCTTGGATAGACTAACCATTGGCCCCACATTGACAAACTAAGTTCTGAACTGGAACTCGCCCCTGTATTTTAATTATGGATAATATATGTTGAATAGATATTCATCCGGTCTTCGATTAAATGTATGCAACCAAACTCATAGTAAAAATTGACAATAAACAAAACTATTTCTAATCACACGAGCATTAAGAGTTAAAACCAATTTTAGTGTTCAAAGACTTAAAAATCGGCTTTCGGTAGGTCTTCATTAGGTCAGCTGACAAACAACCTTCTCATCAAAGAATGGTCTGATGGTCCATTGAATACATGCCAAAAGCACAAATAAATTATAATTCTTGTATTTTCCATTTCCCCCCTTTTTTGTGATATTACCTCCCTTTTTGTGATATACCCAATAGAAAAAGTGGGCCAATATTTTCCTATATGCATGCCCCATACTTTGATCATTTTCAGGCCTGGCTAATGCATTCGCTGAAACTAATTTTCAGAACCTTGGGCCAATATGCTACTCAATGGTGGATTTTTTGAACCATGGTCATTATTGAGTATCAATGTTCAAGACTGGACTGAGCCTCCGGGTCAATTTGACTCTATCCGTTGAGTCACTGACTCCCAAGTCGAGTTTTTCTGTTTTTAAGACATGGCTAGAATGCACAAGGTCATGTTGGATTTTTTTGTTTTTCGGAAATGTCTTGTTGGAGTTACACTTTTGGGGGATATCTTTTTGTTGGCTATAATATATACATGGAAGATTCCATACATGCAGGGCCTAGGTCTGGTGACCTGAGTTGTTTAATGGGGATGCCTGAAATTCTAGCATTCGGGAAATCCTGACCCTTATATCAATTTGCCTTTAAAGAGATTCTATATATATATATATATATATATATATATATATATATATATATATATATATATATATATAACAGTACATTCAGTGGAAATAGTCAAAGATTGAAGGACTTCGTTCTTCTGATGTGGGTGTTGTTAGGAGCACCCCACCCCATCCAGTGGGGCCTATCGGATTAGCAATCTGCATTACTGAACCATGAAATCCACATGCATGGGATCCTGCATATGAACAAATAACTTGCACATCTGATGATGTACAGGACCCCCTCCATTGTACACTTTCCCTTCACGTTCTTTTTTTCAAAAAAATAAAAAAATTGATACTCCGTTCTCTTCTGAGATATATCATTAGTTATCTGGTCATTTGGTGAGCATATTTCTCTGAAAGTGCAGGATTTCTATGAGGATCTGTTTGAGGAGCTGAGCAAATATGGGGAGATTGAGAGCCTGAATATCTGTGACAATTTGGCTGATCACATGGTGAGTGACATAGAATTGAATGTTTTTCCACAGCATTTAATTCCTTTTTAATAGGTTACGTATGGAAATGGGTGTCAATTACAGTAAGGATTGGGGATGAGAGATCTTCTGTTTCTCCTAAACCGAACTCACAGGACATGAGTAAGGGAAGTATTGGATACAAATCATAATTTTAATCTTATTAAATGTTCCCCAACAATTATCACTAGTTGGGTTTTTTGTAGCCCATGTGACGCAGTCACTTTGAAGTTCGAATAACTAGTAGGTCTAGAGCTTGAAACTTGGTGAATTTTGACTAAGGGTTTCGAATTCTTTTTTGTCATCTGAGTATCCCTTATTAAATGTTCCCCAATTCCTCAATTATTATCTCAAGCTAGATTTTTTTGCAGCCCATGCGGCACACTCACTCTTTCAGATAACTAGTAGGTCTAGAGCTTGAAACTGGATGGATTCTGGGGAAAGAAGGGTCTCATATCCTTTTGGTTATCCGAGTACCTGAGCTAGGACTCCAGTTTTCTGAGGTACATGAGTATCATCGTGACTTTATCTTGGCAGGTGGGAAATGTGTATGTTCAGTTTAGAGAGGAAGAACATGCTGCAAATGCGCTCCGAAATTTGAGTGGAAGATTTTATGCAGGTTAGTCTTCTCTCTCCTTAGAATTATGGTATAGTTTTCGGTACAAAGAATCACCAGCTTTTCATCAAGTTTTTGGTTCTCCTTTGTGGTTTGACTGCTAAAGTCCTTGGTGACATGCTAAGATGTGCTCATGTCATGCCATAAAGGTTCTATGCAGCTCCTGCTGAATACATGTGACAAACATGCGTTTGATTGGGACCATTGATCCGGTGGGACATTGTGTCAATGCACTATTCTTGGAAAGTCCAAGTGATTGGACAAATCTGACCATTCTGGAATTGTCTGTTTGAATGTGAGCCACTGCTAACTGTTCCTTTTGCATTCATCTGTTGGATGTCTACCACTGTTCAATACCTTTGAATTTTGGTATATGGCCTCTCCATGTGGTTACTCACCTGATCAATGTTCCCAATCACCATGTGTTTGCTGTGTGTAGCGTGATAAGGGAGCTGCCTGGTCGGCATATTAGCATTTCTCATTTGATGCATGGCCTTCATCTTTGCACAATATAGATGAGTTTTCAAATCTAACAAGTGGAGACCATGGTTCAGTGATTGAGATATTAGACTATTGAGTTCTACTGGAAGGAGCATGCCCCAAAACTCTCCCAGATGGAAGAAGATCCCAGTGATCAATATTAAGACCTTTTTCAGTTGAAAGTGGACTGTTGCTGTATTTCTTTTCTTATCTATAGTCCACAAATCAAATGTTTGATGCTGTATTGAGTTCTACTGGAAGGAGCATGCCCCAAAACTCTCCCAGATGGAAGAAGATCCCAGTGATCAATATTAAGACCTTTTTCAGTTGAAAGTGGACTGTTGCTGTATTTCTTTTCTTATCTATAGTCCACAAATCAAATGTTTGATGCTGTCCCATGGAGTAAAATTTTGAGGCATAGCCCATCTGCGGTGGGTCATGACAGACCAATTTTCTGGATTATCATCCCACTAATTAGAATTTAATAAACCGTCGACTGTGAAAAAGAAAGACCACGTATAATGTAATTCCTGCCTCAAGATTCTTGTTCTCTTGCCATTGCCGTCTTCCTATCTCAAGATCTTTGTTCTCTTGGCACTGCCGTTATCCTGTTTCAAGATCCTTGTTCTCTAGGCACTGCCGCGTTTCCTTTTATTGTCACTCACTAAGTTATCACCTTGCAACTCTAATTTCTACTTTTTATTTTCATTTTTTGTTTTCAACAGGAAATTGGACTATTTTGTTGTCATGTTGTTGTTGTTTCAGGGCGTCCCATTATTGTTGACTTCTCCCCAGTGACGGATTTCCGGGAAGCAACATGCAGGCAATATGAAGAAAACACGTGCAACCGAGGCGGCTATTGCAATTTCATGCATCTGAAAAAGATTAGCAGGTAAACCTCTAAGCTATCATTTTTCTTGGAATTTCATCTGCCCACTCAACCCTTTCTCTGATGATTTCTGTCCATTGATTACTAGAGAGCTGAGACGGCAACTATTTGGACGGTACCGACGTAGGCACAGTCGCAGCCACAGCAGAAGCCGCAGCCCCTACAGGCATCGCAGCCATGAAGAACGCTCCCACGGTGGCCGTGGTCATGGGAGGCGTTACGATGAGAAGGACAACTACCTTGAAGATCGGAGGAGGGCCAGGAGCCGTAGCCCTGGACGAAACCGAAGGGGACGAAGCAGGAGCCCTGGGGGAAAGCGGAATAGGAGCCCAGTTAGGGAAGGCAGTGCTGAGAGGCGGGCTAAAATCGAGCAATGGAACAGGGAAAAAGAACAGGCAGAGTCAGGTCATAAGAATAGCAATGCTGCTAATGATAATAATGCTGACAGCACTGGTTACACACAAAATGGAGGGCAGTACTATGAGCAGCAGCAGCAACAGCAAGGAGGATCTGGTTACTGAGCAGTGCCTGGTTTGCCTCTTACTCAGATTTATCTTGTTAAGACCTTTAGAAAAAGAAAATTGTATGATTCTCGAGCCCAGGGTGTGCTTATATTCTTGGGTTACTAGTTTTACAAGGTGGGTCCATAGTTCAATGATATAGACTGCTAATTTGATGGGACCTACTGTGGATGGATCATGCCCCAAGATTTCCCGGATTGGATGATCTTACCATTCAAATATTCAGTCTTTTTTCAGTTTATTATGGACTCTTGCCGAGTATTTCTTTTCTCGACCATCTGTTTGCAGGCTGCTAATGATAGGGTTGGATTGTCCCAACTATCTAACTCTTTGGGCCATTGTCCATTCACTGTGCTCCATTTGATTAAGGAATTTTTGATTGGCCAACTATGGGCCCCACCTTTGCAGACTAGGGATCCAAGGAATGCTACACATCTTCAGATTGAGGATTATATTATTCTTCTTTTAGAAGATGTAGTTGCTGCTTTTTACGAAAAAAACCACCCCTTCAGGAAATGTAGCTTACAGCCCATTTTGCACTGTGCAGGTGGTGTGCAGGTCCACTGTTCTGTGATATGGGATGTAAAAAAGTGTTTTCTTTTTCTTTTTTGTCTTCACCACTGCAGCAGTCCCCCACTCATATTCCTTGCATGCTTGTTTTTTAAACTAACAACCTTCCCATCTTTGGCTGCCTTGAGCAAATCGAGTGTCCTTTTCTTGCTCCTATATTTCAAAACCATGGCGCTTTCTTTTTCCTGGTTTGATGTTTTATTGAACCAAAATATCTTAGCAATATTATTAGAATGTCTTAGAACAGGTTAAAGCGCTTGATACATTGGAAAAGAAAATTGTGAAATTTTGTATTTTTAGTAAAAGCCCCAACGTTTCAAAGATCTCTTGATTCCAACAAGAGCAAATCTCTCCAAGATTTCTGCATATTGAAAAAGGAGGTTTGCTAGCATTGCTTGCCCTTGTTGTTTGCCACCTATCAGTCCTATGCCTCACTAGTCACTACATCACGGTTTTAAAAAGCGGTTACGATACTGGTCCCCACCATTTTATGTTACGGTGAAATGGGTGAATGTGCTGACTGGAAAAAAGGGCTGTATCAGCCTGTATTTACTGATAGCATGTGATACAGGCCAGGTCTGATATGGTCATGAGGGCACTAGTGTTTTTTGTTTTTTTTTTTTTTTTTTTTTTTCTGCTTTTATTTTATGTTTCTCTTTCTTTCTTTTTTCTTCATATTAACCCTTAAGGAAGCTTTAGAAGCTTATTTTAGACTAGATCTAGTTCTATGCCTGTTTTGGGAATCAAACACAACATTTGAGAGGGACTTGATGAATCAAAGTGGAATGGGGCATTTTGGGGAAAGATCGATGAAAGGGTAAACCATCACTTCCGTTTTCTTTTTCTTTTTTTGTGATTTTAATGAGTCATAATCCACCTAATCATGCCTGATTTGTTTTTGATAGTCACATTCTTATCAAAGAATAGTCTGATATGCAAAAATGTGTTAAAAACACTAATAAATGGTATATTGTGTTGTACATTTTTTCCCTATTTTTCTGTTAATTTCTCTTCTTATTTTTATGTTATATTATATATATATATATATATATATATATATATATATATATATATATATATATATATATTTATTTATTTATTTATTTTCTACATAGCAACTTGAGGTTCTAGCTAAGGACGATCCATAGTGGGGCCTACTGGAATCCAGATCACCATCTAGTGGGGCAGAAAGGGTGACCAAATGCTAGCAAATTTCCAGAATATATAGGTTCTTATTAATGCTCCACTGTATTTATAATTTCTGGACTGCACAATAGGAACCAAAACGCATTATCAAGAATCCAAATGTCTTTATGATAATTGCGTTATCTGCATGCAGCTTTTTTTGTTTCTTCTCTCCACTTTCTTTTTCAGTAACCTCACATCCAAGGGGGGTAGTGAACAAATCTTCGATTTTCAATATTACCCACCTCCAGCCCTTTTGTTTTTGGTATGGGACAGCTTGAGCTTACGCATTCAGCAAGTTTTTTTTTGCAGGTTCAGGTATCCCTGCTTCTAAAGGATCGAGCCTCATTTTTATGTGAGCTTATCTGAAAATTTGTGTACAGGTAGTTGATGGGTGGGTGTGGCTGCCTTCTCTCTCGGAACTGAGTTTACAGGATTCACAGAAGGCTTGGGCAGGGTGCGTTGCATTTTACAGGATTCACAGGGCTGTCTTTACAGACGCAGGTGAGGTTTTTGAGATAATGTATATTCATTCACCCTTCTGTAGGTGGTTTTGTTCTTGTCTGACAGTCTTAGACTAAAGCTTTCAAAACCATTTGAGTTTGGTTTGCTGTTAAACAATGGCTTGTTTTCCAGAGCTTTATATGCACTGTTTGGTTAAATTATAGAAATATCTGAGCAACTGTGTTTGGATTGTTACTAATGCGGCTGGCGAGCATATTTCCTTTGTTTATGAATTCTTTGTTGCATCTTCATTCTTGTATATCCAGCCAGGCAGGCTGACCTGTGTTTTAAAGCCCAAGCCCCCAAATGAGCTGACAGTAATTTGGATGATCTTGTCATGTTTGGTGAAATGGATTCTTTCCCACTCAAATTGCAACCGGTGAAATGGATTAGTATTATTGTTTGTTTCCATAACAAAGGCGCGAGGACATTGTTGCGAAACAGGCCTCCTTTGTGGTCATAAAATTGCAATGGAACCTTAATTCCCTTCGCTGGGTGTCCCCTGGCACTTTTTTGAGTACCCCTTGTTAACAGAGCACCCAGCCTCAGCTTTGTGGGCACCATGTAGCACCCTTCTATACAAAAAAAGGTTTGAAGTGGGTTGTTGCATCAGGTGAGATGTACCGGTTTTAGAAGATAGTTAAATCATAGAATTTATCTGTGCAGACCAAAACTGTATTACAGATATATATAAAATGGCGTGGAGCCATGAATGATTCATAGGCAACAGGGACCTCTCCTATCACTACAGCTACAGCTAGAGGCACTTAAACACTCTACTGCCAAGAGCCGTCACACTGTTCATGGCTGTGGATATCTCCATGCAACCCCCACTTGTTAGCCAACAGCCAATGGACATACATTCCAGTACCTTACGGCAAGTTAATCTGCTTTGATGCTCAGCACCTCACACAATATTCTGCAAATGCTAATCAAATGCAACACTACTTCCTTGGGGACTGCTTCACTCAAACAACTAGGACCATTAGACAACTGCAGATAGTGCATGCACGTCACTATTCACAAAGTCTTGCATGCTTGGCTTTCCCTCTTAATCAAGGACTATGTAAATGTAATTAATAGCCTGTGTAATGTCGCTGTTAGGAATGTATATTGTCATCGCTACTCCCTTTCTTTACCCCCCACCTAGAGATGGGCATCGAGTCGAGTCAGACTGAGTTAGGTCCAACTCAACTCGATCCAGTTTTGCCAACTACCTGACCCAAACTCGATCCAACTCGGGACCGAGTCCAAAAGGGCTGACTCAATCCGAACCGATTCTTGGCTAGCCTGACCCGAACTAAGTTCGACTCAGTCAGGGAAACCAAGTTGGATAGAGTTGGGTACGATTCAGATCGAGTCTTTTGTTTTTAAATTTTTTTTTTTATTTTTTGAAAAATTTCAAAAAGTTGTATTAAAAAAAAAAAAAAAAAAAAGAAAAAAAAAAAAAAGAAAAAGAAGAAGAAATTAAGGATAACTTTCCTAAGTTAATAAATAACTAATTTTACATATTTAAAATATATTTGAGAGAAATAAAATCAATTAAACAATGAATGAAATACTAAGCGCTTGAATCTTATAGTGTGTTGAACAAAAAGGAATTCAGGTGGGGTTAGGGTTAGAAATGTTGAGCCGGATTTTCAAGTTGGATCCTATACTCTTATTGAAGTCGGATTGGGCACTTGAAAATTGATAGTGGTACACGTACAAATATAGAGAGCTTTAGCTAAAACCTCACACATCTACACACTTGGCACACAATGGGTCATTTAATTGTTATTTGGGAGATCCAAGGTAAAATCTTTCAATTTGGGAGATTTCATGAACCATCATCCATGGTGAGACGCATGATATCAATACGTTAGACCATTTATATAGGTCATTCAACTGTTAAAATATCACAGATCCAACTTCCAAAGTAAATAAATTATGTCCATAAAACGAATAAAGTAAATAAAATCTGTCCATAATCAAAAGTAAATAAACCTAACATGCATATACAAATAAATAAAACTTTCATATATTCAATAGCCTTTATATGATGTATGTCTTTTGTGACATATAACCAGATAAACCTTGTCCGTACTAGTAACCCCCTCCTCCACCTTTACTTTCATCACTAAAATCATCATTTGGTTCTATTTTTACGACTTCAACTGCACTCCAACTCTGGGACGACTCCGAGTTAGAGGTGTCTAAAAGATGGTCGTTCACCTCTGCTGAATCGGATGGTGGAGATGTCTTCCCATCGTCCTCATTCATAGATTGAACTAGTTTTTTCAGGCGCTTTTTATGATTCGATTTGTACGGGATTTCCAACCTCATATAAAATGTTGCGAAACTTTTAAGAAACTTTGATGATTTACTCATGCCTACTTCAGCATCATGTTATCTCAGAAGGGGTAGATATTGTTGTTTGGTCCTGGATGCCATTGTAAACTTTATTTTATGGCCTCTTTATAATCTTGTTCTTCATGTTCCCTTAGAAGTCTCTATTGTTCTTCTTCTCTATTAACTGTGGAGGGTCTGGAGGCAGTTCATTTGCTTAACCCTTCATTTATAATGGGCATACTTCTATATATTCTATGGCTGGTTGTATTAGTTGTAATTGTAGGGGGAGGGGTGTAGAAAGTCTTTATATTTGAATCGAGAATGACTCGAAATAAATTACGAACTTCTTGAGGAGCTTTGCTATATGGTGCAGCGTCTCCTCCCCGACAAGCCAAATGTAATTTCAGCCGATTTGTTTTGTTTATAAATTGTTTTCCACACAACTTACATTGTAACTTTATCTTTCTATCTTGGGAGTAGACTTGAACTCCATAATCCCAAATATATTTCGATGCATCATCTTCCGATGACATATCTACAGGTGTATATTTTAAAAGAAAAATATGTGGTTAGGCTAAAGGCAATATATATATATATATATATATATAAAGTTATAGTGATGAATGAACGCAATTAGCCAACCATATGATATGATATTTAAGCAACATTAACTAATTGAATAGTACAAATGAAAAGAGAGAAATATTCATCCACCCATAAAATATTACAATTTAAACCATCAAAAAATAATTACAGATATCATGTTGTAACTTATAAGAAACTGCAAGTTAAATAGAAGACAGTGTTTTATCCTGCAGGTATTGTCTCATCTTGCGTGTCACTTTTCTCTTCCTCGAACTCCTCATCAACAGAGTTCCCTTTCCCGTAAATTGGACGTAGCCAATCCTGTGTACAAATGAGCGCTTCAATCGATTCTAGTGTAAGTGAGCTTCGATACTCGTTCACGGCCCTACTCCCCATACTAAAAGCAGATTCTAAAGCCACCGTTGAAATTGATAATATGTCTTGTGCTATTAACAAGAGCATCATGTATTGTGAATCACGAGATTTCATCTTCTATCAGTCCAAAACATCAAACTCATTGCTTTTGTAGTTTACAAGTGGCTCCTTGATATAGTTTTCAAGTTCTGATTGGGGTGTCTGGATTTGAGTCTCATGTTATACTACGAAATACATGAAATCATCTACCGTTTCTTCTCACGATTCATCAAAAGCAAAACTAGAACTCACTTAAGGAGTTTTCTCTTTTGCGGCGCACATATAGAAATTGTACAGATCATTAGCTGCATCACTTATCTTATCGACCTTATCGACCTTAGGGGCACTCTTCTCACCATACAACTTATTACATATCAATACAACCATGATCATCTTGTATCGAGGATCAAGAATGACTGCAACAGTCATTGCCAGACTACACTCAGACCAATACTTATCAAACTTTAACTGCATACCCATAGTCGTTAATTTTAAAAAGTCCAGTCCACTACAGCTTCTATGTAAGACATTTTTTACCCTCCAAAGTTCTGGTAGAAATATATTTGTTGTTGAATACTTGCTTCCTAAAAATTTCTTCATTGTGTCGTAAAAAATCGAAAGGAACTTGCGAACTGATTCAGTTTTTCACTAATCATCTTCAGAAGGAAACCAAAGATACGCACTATCAGGCTCCACATAGTGAGAGAATCATCTCTTAAAGCTATCGCTGAATCCAACATTTCAAAAGTTGAATTTCAACGTGTCATGACATCCAGCTTCATCGTTCTCTGATATGACAAATTCAACCGCTTCACGATCTCATTCCATGTATATAATCGTGAAGGTGACCCCCTTATGTACTTCACATTCTCTCTTATGTTCTCGATCGTTAGCTCAATTGTTTTAAGGTCATCTTGTACAATCAAGTTTAGGATGTGGGCACAACACCTAACAAGAAATATCTTTCCACAAAAATACAAGTCACCAGTGGCCCTAAACTGGTTCTGCAAATTTGTTATCACGCTATCATTTGCAGAGGCATTGTCTAAAGTTATTGAGAAGATTTTCTTTTCAATGCCCCACTCCATAAGACATTTGTACATGCAGTCTGAAATCATCAATCCGGTGTGAGGAGGTGTGAAATAACGAAAGTTTATGATTATCTTGCAGAACCTTCATTTGACATCAACGTAGTGAGAAGTGAGTGACATATACCCCTTTCATTAATTAGATGTCGTTCATAAATCTGATGTCAGGTTAATTTGGGAAATCGATTCCAACTGTCCTTCCATCTTAAGCTTCTCGCTTTTATACATGTTTATGAACACTCTCTTTATTGTTGTACATGAGACCTTCTCGTATTTAGGATTAAGGCATCTGGCTAATTCGACAAAAGCAGGACTCTCTACCATTTGAAATGGTCTTTCATTGGCAATAATAAATTTGGTCGTTAACTCATTCACTTGGTCTTTGTTATACTTATAGATGGATAATGTACCTTGTGATGGACCCCCTAATTGGGTAAATGAAAGTGTTTATTGCCCTGAGGTCTGAGTTCCCACTTTTTTCTAACACTTTAGACTATGTTTCTTAAGAGTTGTAGTCGACCCATTTGCTTACTTAGCATATTAAGTTTTACAGTACTTACATTGTATCTTCACGGCGCTGTTCTTCAGGGTTACTTCTTCAAAATCTTCTCATACTACCGATCTTTTTTTCACTTTTCCTGTAAGATGTGACTGTGAGGTACTAATATCAATGGGCACCTCTTCATCTTCTAGACCTAATCCTTCATGTTCCAGGATCATCAGTGATGTAACTGACAAACCGCCTAGGGTATTCGAAAGACCCTCACTAGCCATCTAATAGTTTAAAGATACTAAATCATATTAGCATTAGCAATCTAATATTAAAAGAGTTATATTAAATACTAAATTAATTACTCATCTAAGGTTGGATAAATTGTAATACTTTCATATTCTTATTTAAACATCCGCGCCGAAAATTCGGCAGCATCTCTCCATGCCTCTCCAAATAAGTTGATCCTCCATTACATTCTAATGTCAAATATCTAAACAATGTGAAGATATTTGACATTAGAGATAAAAAGGAATAAACATATCCAGAGAGAAATGAGGAGATGGACCGCATATCAGGCATGAACATTTAAATAAGTTATATGAAAGCATACTATCCATCTAACCTTGAACTGTCTAAAATGGGACAATTTGAACAATTTCTATGCCACCAAAAACACACTATATCTATATATGGTCACATAGAAATTTTCAAATGGACAACTAATTATCTAACTCACAAGTCACAATAATAAGTTAAATTAGTTACCCATAAAAGGTTGGATAGATTATAATACTTTCATATTCCTATTTAAACGTCCACGCTGAAAATCTGGCAGCATCTCCTCATGTCTCTGCAGATAAGTTGATCTTCTGTTACATTCCAATACCAAATATCTAAGCAATGTGAAGATATTTGACATTAGAAATGAAAATGAAGAAACATATCGGAAGAGAAATGAAGAGATGAACCGCAAATCAGGCATAAACATTTCAATAAGTTATATTAAAGCATACCATCTAGAGGTGTACACGAGTCGATCCGAGTCGAGCTTGGTACAGGTCGACTCGGCTCGGGCACTTGTTGACCCCAATTCGGACTCGGCTCAGCTCGGTCCTCGAGCCTGACTGGCCAGCTCAGCTCAATTTGGTCAGCAACTCAGGCCAATTGGAGTTGAGTTCGAGCCAAGATCAAGTTGAGTTCGCCTGTGCGGCATTTTCACAAACACATGAACTGCATTTTTAAAATCTTATTGTATGTAAAACAACAACAATGGATTTACAGGTATTTCATCAAACACCTTATAAGTAACATAAAATCAAGAAAAAAAGGGTATTTGGTTTCATATACGTACCTTCCTTGCCAGTAGGGCTGTACACGAGTCGAGTTAGCTTGTTACCTCACATTGGAAAAAGGGACCAACATTATAATTTCATCTCCAACTCACCTTGAAGTCCTGTGCAATCTCACGGACCAACCTCTGGAATGACAGCTTCCTAATCAGCAGTTCAGTGCTCTTTTGATATTTTCGGATTTCACTAAAAGACAGATATCCTATCAAACTCAAGAGAAGCACAAAAAGAAAATGCAACAGGAACATTATCTATAAAATATGACAACCAGAGGAAAAGTAAGAAAATAACAGACTGAAGTGCAAGTTGCCACCAGCTACACTTCGTTGAGTCATTTCATCAAACACATGGTGAGCAACAACAATATCAAAGTAACCAAGTCACCGAACTAGTTCAATCCAAGTTTGATTCGAGTTGGGTTTGATCCGAGTCGATTCAAGCTTGGGCAAGCTTGAACTCGGTTCAAAATTTTTTCGAAATTTTTTCGAGCTCAAAAAATCGACTCGACTCGGCTCGAACACAGTTTCGATCTGAGTTGAGTTGAGCTTTTCTGAGTTGATCCAAGCAAGCTAACAAGATAACTCAACTCGTGTATGGCTCTAATACTATCCATCGATCATTGAATTGTCCAAAATGGGACAATTTATGCAATTTCTATGTCACCAAAAGCACACTATATCTATGTATGCCACATAGAAATCATCAAATGGGCAAATAATTATCTAACTCACAAACACAAGTCACAATAATAAGCTAAGTAAAAAAAGTAATGTAATACATATTAAACTAACTATATAATACACAAAAATAAGATAAGCAAAAAAGTAATGTAATACAATTATACAAACATATTAAGTTAACTAATAAGCAATGTAAATGGTAATTCCATAAAAAGTAACTACTAATTGTTTAATTCAAAATTTCAAATAAATTAAACACTTTTTCAATTTAAGAATTAGGGTTTGGGGATTAGGTTTAGGGTTAGGGTTTAGGGCCAGGGAGGGTTAGGGTTAAGGTTAAGGGGTTAGGGTTAGGTTTAAGGTTTAAGGTTTAGGGTTTAGGGTTAGGTTCAAGGTTTAAAGTTTAGGGTTTAGGGTTAGGTTTAGGGTTTAGGTTAGGGTTTGGGTTAGGATTTAGGTTTAAGGGGTCTAGGGTTAGGTTTAGGCTTTAGGCTTTAGGCTTTAGGTTAGGGTTAGGGTAGGGTTTAGGGTTAGGGTTAGGGTAGGGTTTAGGGTTAGGATTTGGGCTTAGGGTTAGGGTTTTAGGGTTTAGGGTTGGGGTAGGATTAGGGTTAGCTCAGCCAGACCACTAGCGAGCCATGGCGGGACATTGCACCCGAGCCAGCGAGGTCCCGAGATCGGCCGGACCACCAGCGAGCCAAGGCGGGAACCACCATGAAGGTCAGTCCACCAGCAAGGTTGAGTCAGGGCGGGCCACCAGCTGCAGCTGAGCCAGTGAGGTCCCGTGATCGGCCGAACCACTAGCGAGTCAGGGCGGGACCCACCATGCAGTGCAGTCCACCAACGAGCCAAGGTGGACCCACTGTCTTGTTTAATAGCTAATCCGCGTCTGTCCTGATCCAGGGCGAGCCACGACCAAGGTCTAGAGCCAGGGCGGACCACCAACAGCCTGCACGGCTGCACCCGAGGTCTCGAGCCAAGGTGGGCCACCGACGGCCTGCACTTGATGAATGGAGCTCGAAAAAACACAAAAAAAAAAAAAAAAAAAAAAAAAAAAAAAAAAACTTATAAAATAAACCTACCTAATGAAAGGACGAGGATGACCGATGAAGATAGGGTGTTGGGCTGCTGACTGACCTGGATTCCGATCGAGTTCGGTGCAGCGCCGGATCGGGTAAGGTTAGGGTTCAAGTACCTAAAGGGTAAAGGTTTTTTTTTTTTTTTTAATGACTTTATAGTACCCGATTCCGGTTCGGATCGGATCCGACCGGATTGAGTTGCTACGTGATCTGAACTCGACTCGGTTGGGCTTCGAATCTGGGTGGGTCTACTCGGTCTGAACCCAACTCTGGCATTCGGTTCAGGTTGAGTCAGATCCGACGAGTCGAGTCAGGTCCTGCCCACCTCTACCCCCACCCCTCTAGAAGGAGCATCCACAAACTTAGCTCAACAAACAATCGGATTTTGAATAAAGCAATTTCTATATTGCACCCGCATTTAGGGGGTTGAGAGAGTGCATTGAAGGTATATAAGTAATCTACTTGGGCCCCACATGATCGATGGCCCAAATGTAAGGCCTATGATGGATTGTCTTTGATCATAATGCTTGGATCACCATATCAAATTGGTTCTTAAGAGGCAAGGATTATCCAAAGTGGGGCCCACATGATGGATGGCGGTGTTCGTCATATTTCTTAGTATAATAAATTTGGCCAACCGTTTTCCTATTCAAGCAATGTGAATAGGAAGACAGTTGACCAAATTTTCTTAGCCATTGATTGAAATGTTAAATGTTAGGATCGTAATATCAAAGGGTTTCTTGAGAGGCACGATAGTGAACCATACTGTGGGATGGTTTGGATTATTGGATCAATGTGTAAATGGTTTATATCACCATGTTGAAGCGACTTTGGAGATGTATGGGCAATCAAAAAGGTAGGACCTACATGATGTATGAGCTTTGATTAGATTGTTTGGATCATTTGATTTGTATCAAAATGATTCTGAAGAGCCATGGGCTATCAACGGTCGGGTCCACTGTTCTGCTAGCATTGCGCCACAACAGTGTCTTTTTAACCTGCAATGTTCTGCTAGCATTGCCCCACAACAGTCACTTTGCACCAGCGCAAGTAGCACATAACTAGCTTGGCATCCCATCAAAGTTCTTTTCATACCGCATTGTTGTGAGCAGCTCTTAGCTATGGCATTACACCCTCAGCTGTGTTGGTAATAGTGCGAAAGCAAACCCGAATTCATTCAAATAAGAAGAAATCAATCACACCACAAACACACCCAGATCATACAATTTTTTTATTCATGGAAAAACCTTTGCAGGAAAAAACCACGACATAAAGCGACAACAAATTTACTATGAAAATGAAATTATAAGAGATAGATGGAATAACCAATCCGAACAACCCTAAAATCCGTTCAAAAAAATCATATCTTTGCTATCCCTCCTGCTCTAGAAGCCCCTTATATGTGATTAACCCAATTCTCCTGTTTACAAAGCTTTGTATAGAATTACAACTGAATTAGAAAAGTAAAAATAAAAAAATACACACTTCAACAAAATCACGCACGTCTGTCGATGAGACCTTTTATAGGATTGATAGCCATCAAGTGTTTGTCAATGGAATCGAAGCAACCTTTAATGGAATTGAGTAGCACTTTAGAAAATATTTTTCGATAGGATTGAGTGGATTATCAATGGGACCAACATATGCTCAATGGGATCAAGTGGTCGATCGATGGCATTGGCAGACCCTGTTTCCATAGATTGAAGACATGACAACACGCTGCCCAAGGAGCGTTTAACTAGTGTTGCATCTAGCAAGGTGACCTCCTCAGTGTTTTCCCAACTAGTCCTTTCACCTTGCACATTTTCACCCCATGTGATCAAAATCCGTACAGTGCCAGCTTTTTCTATCATGTGAAGTCCCATTGGGCTTTTCTTCTCACCTTGTCACCTGGGAACCATCCCGGTCATTCATTGCATTGTCCCACCAAGTTGCGCATGCTAGTAGACAAAGGAACTTAGATGCTTCATGATCAATGCTATCTACCCACTTGGTGTTTACATGGATGGTCTGATGCTCTATACCAAATAACTATCTTGACACCCATCAACTAAATAAGTCTCCTTGACGGTCAACAACTATAAAGAAAATGCTAATTAACTACTACAATAACCACATTAGAGATCTTAAAGACGCCAAGCTACAAAAAATTAGACCTAGTTACACACTGCATCTATGGATAACATACACTAGTATTAATGTTGTTTATTTAGTTTCCCTTGTAATAATGGTTTTCCTTTTAGAGAAGTAATTAAAGGCTTCTGGTACTTAGAATAGAATGTATAGTCCTAAATAAATTAATAAAACCTACTAGGAAAAATAAAATTTGTTATTCTTACGAATGATCTATTCTGATAACCAAATTATAAACAAACTTCATATACGCCTAGTTGACCAAATAGTCAACAAACTTTCATTATACGGTCCTTGCAGCAACTACATGCTCCAAACATGTTAAGCACCAATGCACTTTTCTTGTTGATCCGAGATTCGGATGATTTATAATATTTAGCTATCAAACCTGACCAATATCAACTCCGACTCAAGTAAGAGCCATCTCCGCACTTTTCTCTTAACCTTTTGCATTTCTAACATGTGATGTAGATCAGCAATACTCGTGTCTGCCATTGTTTCTGAATTTCTTACATGTTTAATTGTTTATGAGAAAAATTGTTAGAATTGCGCATGTTAAAACCCTCTAGGATGAACGTGTTAGAGATCCAGGCCATTCATCAAGGAGTGTAAAATACTAAAAATCTCTCATTGAATCATTGTCCTAGTGTTTCTGGTATGATATTTTTGGTGCCTTTCTACAGTACATTCTTGCAAGCAGCTACGTGTACGTATTACTCATGGGTAAAACTAAAAAGCGATCAACAAATAACTGACCAAAAGGACTGAAGAAAAACAATCAATGGTTCGGATTGACCCTCTCTAAAGCTCTTGCTGGGTGATCCTTGGTCAAAAATGTAATCACCCAAATCCACCTTTCAATAAATGCATGCATTTCTAAACAATTTTTACAAGAGACCATGTAAATCCAATTGCGGCAGCCTACAGCTAGGGTAGATTAACAACAGTAGTCATAGGTTTTACATGAGCGTGCAAGTCATGCGAAATACACGGATGAGTCGATTCAAGTGCATGTCTACACAACCAGATGAGGATGGAGAAAACACTTTCAACAGAAATGCGAATATAATAAACTATGCTACCAGCAAGTGAAGCCCCCGCAAACAATACATCAATTGTCTTCCCAGAGATGTAGATAACAAAAGGCCACAGACTCCATAACCAAAATACCACCACAAGTAGCTATAAGCACCTCACCCACAAAAATTAGCTACCTATTTCTCATATAGGAGCACTAAATGAATTCATACCGTTTTCTTCCTAAGAGGAAGAGTGCTGTTACAAAAATTCACCATCATCCTCTCACTTGCCGGCGCTGTGCTTAGCCTTTGTATGGGCTTGCAGAGCATTCTCTGAATTGAAAGTTCTGAGGAAAGGATGAACCACGAAAACATTAGGATTGATCCCCAGCACATAATATCAGCAAATTATATATATATATATATGAATGAACAATTAAAAGAATATACAGCAATCCACATTCACAATGTGGCCCACCAGATGATTCTAGTTGGACTAGCATGAATTTTTGCCTGAGGCAAACCTAGCTGATAGTTTGGTATGTGTTGCCACATGCAGGTGGGGGTGCTGACTCAGCAAACCTCATAATAAAGTTAGTATGCCAATAAAACACACTATCCATATCAAATATTTTGGACTTGAGAGTAGCCCAAAATTAATTTTATTGGGTAATAAGTAGCCTGTTAAAGCCAAATATTTCATAATTAACTTGCATTGATGGAAGGTGAAGGAAAAGAGGAAATATCATACTTGCTACAGGACTTGCAAGAGACTGAGCCTCCAGATTTTGGGGTCTGTGGCTTTGCCTTGTCACTGCTTGCAGGGGTCTTTCCGGCCTGTTTTGAAGGACGAGGAGTTGCTGTTTGACCACCCTTTTTGCCATCAGCACCTGCTAATGAGTTTTATGTTTTCTTAAATAACACATTATGTTTCAATTTATAGCTGAATATATATATATATATATATATTTTTAAATGATTTGATGACAAAATTCCAGAGTTGGATTTTCTAGGATTACCTGTCTTTTGATTAGTTGGCGTAGCCAACTTGGCCTTCTTTCCTGGAGTCTTACTCTCAGCTTCAGCAACTCTCTTCTTACCAGTTTCAACCTTCACAGAAGAAAACAAATTACCAAGTGAAGATGGAGAGCATTTCAAATATCGATGATGAGCAATCAAATAGAAAAACAGTGAGGCATCAAAACTACCTTCTTTGGTGTAGCCTCATCTTCCTCTGAGCTTTCTACACCATCCTCATCGTCACTATCGTCCCCAGCTTCAACCATGTCCTGCAACAGAATCCATAATAAAGCCTCTATAGGATAGAATGTTTCAGAAGGGTTCAATGAAAAGTAAATCTTTGCAGACAGAAATAACATCAACCAATAACCATTTCCACTGAATGGTTTAGATGTTAGAATGAACTTGTAGACCCCATCGAACTACCAGAGCACGTGTAATATGTAGTAAAAACCAAGGTATTCAATAACGGTAATGTAACCATAATGGCCTGCCTTATGGCAATTACAATACGGGCCATTACGGCCCTCTAACAGTAAAAAGAAAATTAAAAGGAAGAAAATGTACCGGCCCTATACAGGCCTGTTACAGCTATTACAAGCCTCTTTTTTTTCAGAACAGGCTTTACATCCTCATATCGCATAACGGGTCCCACCGATATGCTTACACAATGACCCTTACATATTTCATACCAAGGTAAAACTCATAGGAGTCCCATTTCTATCCAAGTACGAGAAGAATATAAAAGGGTTCATTGAAGGATGTTCGACTTATGAGAAACAGACACGTTGAGTTGAAAAAAAAACAAAAGCCCACAACAAAGACTCTCCCCAACTAACCTGATGCATGCAAGGCCGCAATCCCATCCCTTGGTGACTGCTGTTCTTGTTCAGAATTTTGTGGTCTCATCAGCATTTTCAATAACAGGGAAGGGTTCAACACCAAAGAGGCAAAGAGGGCTATTCACCTAAGGGGCTTCAGAATATTGAAACAGGCAGCGAATTTCAAAGATACGCTCGGCTGAATTGAGATCTGACAAAGATGCACTCATTGTCCATTATTGATCCTGCTTGGAGCACATGCAGACAAGGCAGCACCCTATTGACCCATGCCAGATGGCTTCTAGATACATGGCATCATCTCATACCACCAAAGCAGCCATGCTGAGCAGTTGAGACTTGAGAGCCACCCCTCACTTCAACTTCTATCTGACAAGACCTTCAATACGCAGGAGATACTTCTGCTACCAATGCACTACATGGAGAAAGCTCAATGCAAGAGAAAGGACTAATAGATAGATTGACTTCAAGCCCTGATTTATTGATCTCTGCATGCCCCTGTTGTTTCTCTCTTATGAGTCTATTGGTAAAGTTAGGTAGCGAGTTAGGTGCCACATGTGTGCTGCCAGCCACACCCTTTCTCATTCCTGTTAGGACTGGCAACAGACAGGTCTAGGGTCAGTTCTGGGCAGGATTTCATACTAGTCGGGCCGGGCCTGCAAGGTCTACCCAAAATATTAACTTTGCCTTACCGGGGCCCTGACCAGCAAGGTTCCTACAGGAGAAGGCCACAAGGTACCAAACTCTTCTAACCACTCAAGGCGCCCATCTAAGAACTCTGCACCAATCTCACAGGCTACTCCCCCTCCAGCAAATGGTGAGCTCCCACAACAGTTATCCAAGTCAATTCCACAGGCTCCTTCCTCATTGTCACGCACGCACAGAGAGCAACAAAGCTTGTGCTTTTTTTGTTATATAGGTCATCATACCAACGATGGAAAGTGTCTAGAGAGTGGGATGGGGTCTCTAGGAGTAATTTCTTCAATAGCAAGAGAATATGTGCAAGCCTACGGGCCAGGGCCTAGAACGAGCGAACTTCAGCTCAACAAAAGAAAATCACATAACATAGATAAAGACATGAAAGGAAAACATTGCAGAGAATGAGTTTGGACACCTCATTTTCAAGTGCCCAAAACAAAGCACTTTTTGATGACATAACTAGGACACTATAGATTTTTACGTGCAGTTTCATGTCACATCTAGGAGTGTCCAAGTGTGTCCAAGGCACAGCAAAACCCCATAAGGTAGAAGTGTCCAAGTAATACTGCAGTCCTATTTGACTATGTTTAGGAGCCTCGCCATGTCGCTAGAAGAGGCCCCGTCACAACAAAAGTTGGTACTGATCTGTGCACGTGTTACATATGAGAATGCAAAGGATCATATTTGAAGGGAGACGTCTTATGAGTTGGTGATGAAAACAATTGCAATGAGGCCCAAGGAAACCTTCAAAATTGAGACTCGCCACAAAACAAAAACACAAAACCATTGGTGTGAACATTATTGTTGCGGGAGTAGCAAAGGCAATGGAGTCCGAGACCAGAGTGCTGAAGATGGAAGTTGACAAGGGCCAGAGAGAAACCACTGGCTAAATGTAATCTAAACTAAATAATGCAAAGAATGTAATCTAAACTAAATAATGCAAAGAAGTGATTCAACCTCATGATCAATATAGGTTTCCAGGTAAGGGAGGGAGATGGCACAAACTCTCAATTATGTAGGTATCATGAAAATTAGGTCCTGGAACAAGCTTTTGTGGGAGATGAATATTATACAATCATATAGCCTAAAAAAACAGAACATGAAACTCCTGCACCCAGACAAATCCATAAGTATTTCATTCAGGTCTAGTGGCTGAAACAAATCAAGGCATTGTAAACACAACAATGGGTGAGGAACCTAAAGAGGATCACCTAGTATAAATCTATAGTACAAGACAGGGAGGTAGTTGTCTCTGAAGTTGAAGAAAGTCCATTGGAAGCAGGGTGTCCTGTATTCGTTACGATACGGGCATATCGGTAACAGCCATGACCGTTATGCGATACGGGGGGGAGATGGCGCAAACTCTCAATTATGTAGGTATCACGAAAATTAGGTCCTGGAACAAGCTTTTGTGGGAGATGAATATTATACAATCATATAGCCTAAAAAAATAGAACATGAAACTCCTGCACCCAGACAAATCCATAAGTTTTTCATTCGGGTCTGGTGGCTGAAACAAATCAAGGCATTGTAAACACAACAGTGGGTGAGGAACCTAAAGAGGATCACCTAGTATAAATCTATAGTACAAGACAGGGAGGTAGTTGTCTCTGAAGTTGAAGAAAGTCCATTGGAAGCAGGGTGTCCCGTATCCGTTATGATACGGGCGTATCGGTAATGGCCGTGGCCGTTACGCGATACGGGGCCGTAACGGTTCCAATTTATAAATGAATGCATATTTGGAATGCTTAGAATATTCCGGATATAATCCATATTTTTTCAAATTTTTTTGGCCGTTACGCCCCCGTATTGCCGTTACGCCCCCGTATCCGTATCGGTATTGGAGGGCACCGTTACGCCAACCGATACTGATACAGGATACCTTAATTGGAAGAGCAACCCACGTGACATTGATACAGACAGGTCTTCAATCAACACTTAGGAAACAAGGTCTACAGGGTCATCAATCACTCCTAGTGGATGATGCTCCAACAATAGATGGGGAGAGAAGCTAAACCTGTCATGACACACTTGTACTAGTATTCTCAACTCGAAGCAATAGTTGTTGTACCAAATACGAACACAAGTTCTAGTAGAGGTATCAACGGAGGATCTAACAAATTCATAGGTTGTTGGTGCAACCTGCTACATTTCTCGCAACAACATATCGGGTTGCAAACAATTATGACAATCGGGAATCAGCACGGAATAACTGTTCCTTGTGATTCAAAGAGGCATCAGCGACAAAATCAACAAGAGAACACATCAATGAAAGGCTGCAAAGTGTTAACGGGTCATGCCATTGACCTCAGGTACTGGGCAATCGTGCAATCAAATCTGCAGGAGGATCAATCGAGGCCCATCAGCTATCATACAGGAGAACAGCCATACAAGAATCCACAAGAAATATGAGGTAACTCTCTTCAAACATTTTTAAAAAGAAAAAAGAAAAAAAAAATGCACCCACAAACACTAGCCTGCTATATGTTTATAAACAATCTAAAGAATCCATCTACCACACTTCAACTGAGTGAATGACTCCTAAGACCAATAAAGAAAAGGAATTCCTAAATCTTCAACCAATCAAAACATTGCACTAAGCCTAACAACCAATGCAAAAAAAGGAACCAAGTAGAAAAATTGCAAAACGTATAAACTATCTATTTTACGACTGATGACATCACATGGGACCTACCATCAGCCTCAACCACTACTAGTATGCCACGTGTCCACTGGATCTGGTGGCATTCGACCAAGCACACCTCGTCAAGATTCCCAGGAGAGAATGTGTATGGAAGGGGAATTGCATCAATTTCAATTAGAGCTACATAGCCCAGCCATGGAGTCCTTTGCATACATGGTTTGTACATGCACCCTAATTTGCAAAGGAATGTGAGCTGATCTATGATACAGTCCATGGTTTCACACTGGACTATTGATCAGCTCCGATGGTGATTTGCATGATATAGGTGGTCCAAGAGGAAGTGCATGTCCTCATCATTCTCCCCGAGTTAAACGTCCTTCGTCGCTTGATAAGTCACCCTCATAGAGCATGAGATGATCAGAGCTAAATATATTTGATGTGTTAAGATAATTTGGTAACCGCAACCAGCATTTGTCATCTTCACTCTTCTCAGTGATCTCGTATGAGCCAACCTTCGTGTCTTCTTTCAGCATCCATATAAAATCTGCCACATCGAAGGCAGCATTTGGATGGATCAGATCAGGCGGTTTGAACTTTTGGAGCACTTCTGACATTTCAAGCTTCAGCAAATGCGGCCCTCAAGTAGCAAGGAGGGCCATTGTTCCCTCTTTCTCAACCTTACATGTGTATATGTAATGTGTGTGTGTGTATCCTCAAGGCAATGATAGATAGAGCTGTACACGAGTCGAGTTAGCTCAGTCAGCTCACTTGATTAGACTCGGAAAAGCTCGATTCGCCTCAGCTCGAAATTGGATTCGGACCAAGTGGAGCTGGTTTTTAGAGCTCAAAAAAATTTCGAGCCGAGTTCGAGCTTGCCCAAGCTCAACTCAACTCAAATCGAACCTCAACTCGAACCAACTCAGATTGAATCAGCTCGGTGACTCGATGAAGTGTTTCCTCTTTGATATGTTTGATGAAATGGCTCAATGAAGTGTTGGCGAGAAAGGAATGGATACATCGGCTGTTTGATTTTGATGTTGCTCACCCGGGTGTTTGATTTTGATGATGCTCCCTAGGTGTTTGATGAAATACCTGTGAAATATTGTTACTATTTTACATTCTGTGAGAAATTGAAGATGCATTCTACCAGTTTGAGAAAATCCTGAACAGGCTTGAACTTGGCTTTAACTGGCCCGAGCTGCTGACCAAACCGAGCCGAGCTAGCAAGACGGGCTCAAGGACCAAGCCGATTCGAGTTCGAGCCGGGGTTGGCTACTGGCCGAGCCGAGCGGAGCTGTGCCAAGCTCGACTCGTGTACAGCATAATGATAGACAACATGGTAGTCGTATTGCTGTGGATGGCCCAACAAAAGATGACAAGCATGCATCGCAACTCCACCACAAGTCACCTCGTCAACAAATGAGTCATCAATGGAGAACAAGACAAGGAACCTTTGGGCAATGGTGACCCAAACCAACACAGCTTGTACAACAATGGGTTCAGTTAAATGGGTAGACGTAGCGAGTCCACTCCTTTTGTCAATGATAGCTTCACATTCAAGCCCTTTAATTGTGCAAAACATTCGGAAGGGATCCAAATGATGCTATCCTTCATGATCAACTAGTGGCAAAAGAGTTTCTTGGAAATTTGCCGCTTGTATGTGATGATCTGCTAGAATTGCGATATCATCATTGTACACCAAATTGCCAAAAGACAGTTTTGGATTGATCCGCTCTTCATTCTGAGACTCTTCGTCGACCAATAAAGGTTTGCATGAAGAGCTATACACCAACAACACTAGGTACAACAATGATTTCCTCTTTGGTTGGGTCTTCATTGAAGATCAGCCCAGTTTCAACTTCTACCTTTCTAGACTTGGGATTTTGACCAAAATGGCGCTATAGTATGGTCAAACGCCCCAAAAATAAAACCTTTCTAAAATATTCCTTACATGGCCCTCTGATAGAAAAGTTGAAAAAGGGGGGACAAAAATGCTCATGCCTACCTTGAGCGCAACACCACTCAAGCAATGAGTGCTGCAGGGGATGCAGATTTCTTTACACAAAGTTCCTGCATTGGCAACCTAGGTGGGGCCCACCTTAATATTTGTGAGAAATCCACCCCATCCATTTGTTTTCTGAGCTCATTTTGAGAAATGTGACAAAAAATGATCTAGATCCAAGACTCAAGTTAGACATGTGAGGGAAAACTGGGGAAAGAAATGCCTACCATTGAAACTAGGGAAAGAAAGTGAGCCCACTTGAGTCTTGGATGCATCTCATTTTTCGTTTCATATCCTAAATCAAGCTTGAAAAACGGATGGACAGGTTGGACTTATCACGAACATCATGGTGGGCCCCACCTAGGTTGCCAGCGAGGCTGGGGTAGGACGCAGTCCGCTTCCATTGGAAGGAGGGAAGGGGAGCAAATTAGGTGAGACCCTTACCGTGGGGCCCATCTTGATATATGTATTTTGTATCCATAACGCCCATCTGTTTTTTCCAAATCATTTTAGGGCAATATCCCAAAAACGAATCAGATCCAATAATCAAGTGGACCATACCATAGGCAAGAGTGGTTATGGAACATCCTAACATTAAAATTTTCTTAGGGGGCACCTTAATGTTTCCATTTTGTTTATTTGCCATCCAATATGTTGATAAGGTCACATAAGCCGGATGAAGGGAAGAAATAAATAACAGCTTGATCCAAAACTTGTGGCCCGTTAATGGTCAATCACCATTGTTTCGTATGGTATGGTCCAGCTGATAATTTGATCTACTTCATTTTTTGGATAATGCCTTCAAATGATTTGGAAAAACGAATGATGGCGTGGATATGGAATACATTCACTAAGGTGGGCCGCACAGTCTTAGGTGAGGTTGGGACCTCATCTCACCTAATCCACTCCCATTCCCTCCTGGGGACGCGAATGTCGTGAGAAAGCCTTTTGCGGGAACTTCACCGGGAACCTAGGTGGGGCCCACCGTGATGCTTGTGAGAAATCTACCCCGTTCATCCATTTTGCAAGCTCATTTTAGGACATGAGATAAAAATAATAATAAAAATAAAATAAATAAATAAATAAAAATGAGATGGATCCAAGACTCACAAAACCCGATAAACAATAATGGTGGCCATTCACCATCAACTATTTCCTTGTGGTGTGGTCCACATGATTTACGGATGTGGCTCATTCTTCGAATCATGGCCTTCTATGAAATTCCAATGAGAATAGACGAAGTGGATTCGACACACCCCATGGTGGGCCCCACATGATGTCCAAAGCCCCACTACCAACACATGACAACCTCAACCCTTAACACACGACAACCCCGACCCTAACAATTTCGACCCTTAACATTTGACAACCTGGAACCTTAACACATGACAACATCGACCCTTAACCCGACAAACAATAATGGTGGCCATTCACCATCAACTATTTCCTTGTGCTGTGGTCCACATGACTTGCGGATGTGGCTCATTTTTCGAATCATGGTCTTCTATGAAATTCCAATGAGAATGGACAGAGTGGATTCGACACATACCCCATGGTGGGCCCCACAAATGTTGTCCAAAGCCCCACTACCAACACATGACAACCTCAACCCTTAACACATGACAACCTTGACCCGACAACCCCGACCCTAACAATTTCAACCCTTAATATTTGATAACCTTGACCCTTAACGCATGACATCCTCAACCCTTAATGCATGATAACCTCGACCCTGACAACTTAGACCCTTAACACATAACAACCTCGATATTAACAACATAGACCCTTAATACATGATAACCCTAGCCCTGACAACCTAGATCCTTAACACATAACAACCTCAACCCTTGACACATGATAGCCTCGATCCTTAACACTACAAGGACGTCATCCATGGGGCCCACCATTGAGTATGTGCCAAATCCACTTGGACGCTAGAACTGCCTCATTTTTAGGTTCATACCTTAAAATGATTTGAGAAAAGGGATAGACAGCGTGGATAAACAAATACATCATGATGGGCCCCAGGAAGGTGTGTTGGTCCTGGCTAGTTACTCGCAATCTGCTAACTTAGCACGTGTACAAAATCCAGTCTGCACATCATCAGATGGGCCCACTATAACATTACATGTGCAACATATGGCCCAAATAATAGTTTAATCCAAAACTTTTGTGGCTTGAGGAAATTTTCAAAGGTACGCATTCCATCCCCAATGTTTCCTGTTGTGTGGTACAGTTAAGCTTTGGATCAGCCTCGTTTTTGGGCTCATGCCTTAAAATGATCTAAGAAAAGGGATGGGCGACGTGGATAAACAAATACATCACGATGGGCTACACGAAGTTGTGTCATTCCTAGCTAGAGATGAACGGGAGTAGAATGCAATCCGCTTGCCTAGCGGACGCGGATTTAGTGCAAAAGCATGCAAAAGCCTTTGCAAGAAGTTTATGCGCTGGCAACCTAGGTTGGGCCCACTATGATGTTTGTGAGAAATCTACCGCATCGATCCATTTTGCAAGCTCATTTTAGGATATGAGAGACGAATCCAAGGATCAAGTGGACCCACTTTCTTTCCCCAGTTTCAATGGTAAGCATTTCTTTCCCAAATTTTCCCTCTCATATGGCCCACTTGAGTCTTGGATCCAAATCATTTTTGGTCGCATGTCCTAAAATGAGCTTAGAAAATAGATGGGCAGGATGGATTTCTCACAAATATCATGGTATGGCCCACCTACGTTCTCACCGCAAGAACTTCGCGCAAAGAAATCCGCATCCCATGTCGCACACATAGCCTGACTAGCGTGGCGCTCAAGGTAGGGGCATTTTCGTCCCTTTTTGCAACTTTTCTGTCAGAGGACAACCATAGAAGGAATATTTTAGAAAAGTTTTCCTTTTGGAGCGTTTGGCCATATCATAAGGTCATTTTGATCAAAATCCCTTCCAAACTTTTGTCGGCTTTGACTATGAGTTGCTTTCCCTCTTCTCTAGACGGCTAGAAGCTTTTAGACAAGTGGCACATGGTGATTGAGGTCTGTCTCCACACTTGCAGGGATGAGTTACTGATGGTGGCATGTGCGTTAGATCCCATTGTATTTTGGCATATTGGTTGGGCAGTGAGATTCGTTACAAGAACTCATGCACTTCAGATTCTAAAAGCTAGGTAATTCCTCATTAGGTATGCACATCCATGGGAAGCACTCCATCCAATACCACACTTTTGTTAACTACAGAAGTGTACACTTCAGCAAGCAACACTAGTGGCTAGATCATTAAAACATGGATGGACGAGTGCAAGCCATTAAGTTGTCGACAGCCAATTGTTCGTTCGATTCACTGAGATCACTTCGGGCAACCAACTAGTTAAACTCTTTCCATTTCTCCATGCAATTCTCTTCTTTAAGTGTGTGCAACCGTTGGTACACCATGGGAACAATTCCCAACAAAATAAGAAAAGCCTGACTTCTTGATCACATCTGCCTCGATGACTTGGAGGCACGCAATGAGTGGCTGGTAAAGATGGAGAAACCGGTGTTTGCAGGAAATGACCTAACATGGGCCTAAGTTGAAAATGTCACATTTAGATCGACACTTGAAGAAAGTTCTTCAAGTCAAAGACCGAAAAGACAAACGGGGCCTAATAGCAACCAAGGCCAAGAAGAAGACGAGATTTAAGAATATGATCAACCATTGGATATAAATGAAGAATTAGTAAGAACCAATGACAAAGAAATAGAAAAAAAGCATGAAGCATACGTCAAAGGAGATGGCAATGGCAGTGGCAGCGGTGGTGTGCCACAATGGATTAGGGATCAATGTATATAGCTTATGTTTGAAATTTGAAATTTTGAGTTTGTAGTTTGTGCTAATGTATTTACTAATTCTACATCAAGTAAGCAATAAAATTTCTATGTTTTTTTTTCACAATTTAAGTAGTACATACATCATTTGAGTACTTATTAATTATTAGGTATTTTGTCACTTGTTAAATGTAATGTAAATATGTAATAAATAAAACAAAAATCAAAATATCAATAAAAATACAATTATGAGCACTTGTAGTTTTACATTTTTTTCATAATTTTTATTTCTTCAATTTTTCCTTCCTTGGTATTTTTTGAATTATATAAAAAAAAAAAAAAAAAAAAACCATTCGCCCAGTTGTGTGATCGCATGTGAGATCAGCCCCTATGGACCCTCAGGGTTGCTTATGCCATTTGACAACATTAGTCAACACAAAGTGATATTTTGATTTGGAAGCATTAGTATTTACTAATTAAGAAAGCTAGAAATAAGAATCTCTATCATCATATTTTAAAAATATCAGTACTTCCAAACCCACCCACTTGCAGCAAAAAATGATAACTACTCTATGTAAGTTAAGAATAAATATAATTATAAGCTAGAAAAAAATGTTTTTGAAGAGAGCACAAACCTACCTCATCATCATCTGATTCATCTTCTTCAGATTCATCGTCATCTTCATCCTCATCGTCATCGTCATCTTCATCATCTTCATCCTTAAGTTTATCAGCCTTATTTGGTTCAGTTATTTTAGCCTTTGGCTTGGAAACTAGAGATTCAAGTTTTGCCTTCGAATTATCTGCAGAAGGCTTGGACTGCTTGTCCTTGACCTCAGGCATTCCTGAAGTTAAAGGAGAAAAGATAATGCATGAACATAAAAGGAAAATAAGAAACTAGCATCAATATTTGCAAATGTAACTCCCAAAGATAAAGGATGCAATATCTCACCATTTTGCTTTGCCTTAAGTGGCAATTCCTGGTCTGAATCAGATTCACTATCTGAAAATTTTCAAAATTAAAACCATATCAGATAATAATGGTTTTCCTAAATGAAATTTTCATACGTTGAAGGAAAGTAATTGGAAGTAATAAGTTACAAAAAACATGATATAAGGAAGAAAAGATCATGTTGATTCAATGCTTACCCATGAAATCATATGTGACGATCAAGAGGAATCCTGAGTCAAGGAAACAAAATATACACACACGCATGCAACAATTGCAAACAGAAATCCTTAAAAGAACAAAAACTTTTGAAGGAAAACCATCGGAAGGATATTCTTCTTCTTGTTCCATCATCATGGTTTTGTAACCACAAAAGTAGACAATCCCATTCTTCCAGTTGTGAGATAGTTCAAATTCTTTCTCAAAAACCAAATCAAGTGAAATGTGTGTGCACTTTTCAGGAGAAAGTGTTCCAAGGACTAGTTTCTGGCCATTGACATTCACGTAGATGAGTATTGGATCATTTCCCTTTTTCACCTCGCCAAGCGATACCTGAATGATATCATCATATCAATGAAAGCACTTACTTCCATAATGCAAATTTCAGTGAATGCAATCCTATCTATAGAAAATAAATAAAAGCCACACAACTATTGAGGATTACCTGTGAGAGATGCAAATATTTATCCATTCCAGGATCACACTTAGCAGGCTCTCCACCTTTAACTTCAACACCTATGTATCATACAAAGCTAGTGAGATAGCCAAAACACAAAACGTAACAAAAATAACCTTCAACTGAAATAATACAAATCATCGCCATTGGAAATTACTTCAAGGATAGGCCACTCAAACCAACAGAAAAACATTACAGTTACTAGATAACTATCAAAGATGAAGGAGAGTTGGCATCTATTCAAAGACCTCATGCTTACATAAAGCTATGCAACATGAACACCACTTGTTTTGAAGTTGTGTCATGTCAAAATGAATCCATGGGATTGCATCCAGCACCCCTGAAGACAACTTAGATGAGAAGCCAAGTTCAATTGTGATATCTTTTACTTCTAGGATATGTATTCACACCTAAAGAATGTAAAAATGTTGGAGAGGAACTTCGATACTCATTCAAGTTGTGATGGATGATAAACAGGCAATTAGAAATTACTTATAAATGAATGCATGTCATACTAGTCAACTTCAACTGTTCGAATTACATTTACCAGCTTGGATGTATCATGAACCAAAAACTACTCTCATTTGATTATTTGACTATCGGATTGGTCCACAGTTATCAGACAATTAAAAATGAAAAATATCCAATGGTCTTATTTCAACCAAAAAAAAAAAGTCCATGAATCACTGGTTAGGATTGCTCAAACAGTCTAATTTTGGGACTGACTTAACAGCAGCGAGCTCCAAAAATTTAATCAATTTAATTTGAGTCAATGGCAATGTATGCCACCTGTACAACTTATGAGTGCCTGTGTATCAAAACTTAATAGGCTGCCTGGTATCATATAACTCTTCAAAATATTGATAAAAGGTCTGCTATTATCCCATGCATAAATCTTGAACATTAACCTCAAGGATGGATTACATTATTATTACATTTTTCATTATTATGCATTTATCCTACATGTAAAAAAATCACAGTATATTAATGAACACAAAATTTATTATGGCATGTTATAATTGACTCCTCAGCAAGAATGGTTTTAAACCATGTCAGACACCTCATATCCATGTCCAAATTACATAGAAACAAACAACATGAGAGCAATGATGCAATTTTATTTTGTTTGTTAGGTAAATGATAAAAATCATATGACAAAAGCATGGTGTGCCATAACAGCTGTTACAGGGCCATAAAGGCAGTGACGTAAAGGTAATAGTGGCAACCGTTACACATTACAGGGTCATAACAGCCTTAACGGCTACTACAGGAAAAATGACCCTTAAAGGCCATAACGACTCTGTAAAGGACCATTATGGGGCGGATATAGGTTTTTCAGGTTTTTTTTTTTTTCAATAAAAAAGAGAGAGGAGGGTTGTAACGGCTGTTACAGCTTGCATCGTAAAGGTAACGGTGGTGGCCATTATGGCCACTGTTACTATTACGGAATACCTTGATTGGTCAAAAGTCAGAGGATTTCAGTACCAATAGAAGCATTTCATTATATATATATATATATATATATATATATATATATATATATATATATAGGATGTATTCCACCATGAACGTATTAATTGGATAAGTTTGGCATTTTTTACTTGTATGTGTGCTCCATGCAAATCTCAGTTAAGATAAGAAAGTGCCTTCATGTTCTTGGCCAAATTAGCATTTTGGGACAGAACAAGTTGGAATTAGAATTCATGACAGTAATTTCCATTTCTGTTCTGGCACAAATGCTAAGTGGATGGGCTGCTGAAAAACCTACTTAGCAATATTTCCAAATATGCTATCAACTATCAACAAATTTGGATGTATCTGCTCATTTCAAACTGAAAATGAATCTAGATCATATAATCAGAATAGAATTTTCCAAGCTATGCAAGGTTGGCTCTATGATCAAGATTCAAACAGAGCTTTTGGGCATTATAATAGATAATTTGAAGAGATGGAGCATGCACAGAAACAAGCATGATACATTTCAACAGTTTTTTCTTTTTTCTTTTTCCTTTTTTAATATAGGGGGCCATTCCAGTAGGGAATCCTGCAAAGTCAATATTAAGCAATAATCATAATTATGTTGGTGAGTGGTGACCAGTGTTTTAAATAGCGGTAGCGTGATGCATAGCGCTCAACCCTCTATAGCGTATAGCGTAAATATGTAGCATGTAGCGTAAGCTACACGATACTTCTATTTTTAATTTAAAAATAGGACATACAATAAATAGTGAAAAAAAAGGAAAAAATATAAAAATACCTAAAAGACGATTCATTTTATCAAATATAAAAATACCTAAAATACCTAAAAGATGAAGGAAAAAAATAGTGTAAGTTATTAGTTATCATTTATCAAAAGCCAATCCACATATATAAGCCAAATCAAATAATTATCACATCAACAACTTTCTAAGCAAAGCACTTTAATTGATAATGTCTAATTGAAACCACAAGTCACAATTATGAAAAGAAATAAAAATCTCATAGGTTAAAAGTGTCAAGTACAATACAAATGTCACATTCTTCAGCATTAGAAACAAAGAAAACATGAAAAAAATAAAATAGTAAAAAAAAAAAAAAAAAAACATTGTAGCTTACACTACAGACGCTACGCGCCACATAGCTGTAGCATACGCTACAAGGGATTGACGCTATTTGGGACGCTATGTAGCGCTACGGCCACGCGACGCTACGTAGCGTACACTACCGCTACGCTACGGGCGCTATTTGAAACACTGGTGGTGACCATGCTTTCTAGTAAGAATCATGTCACAAAAACATTTTCTTCTAAATCACAAATTTTGCATTTAGCTTTTTCTAGAACTTCCAGAATTGGGATTAGGTGGAGGAAAGCACCACTTTCCGAAGCAAATCATGCATAGAGAGCATGTCGCCCACCAAAATCAGAATTAGGCTCAATCCGAATTTTGCAAAATCCCTGCACAAAAGGATCCTAATGTACATACTGAGAATGCAAGTCAAACACAGAGACAAGCAAGTTAGAAAAACAGTTTATGTATTGTCCTGCTCCCTGGAACATCAAGACACCTTCAAGATGGAAGGACATAGTGTGGATTCCTCAAGGGTCAAAGACCAACCACACCAAAGAAATGGAAGGTAACTACAGTATTTTGCCTAGTTGCCAACTACCAGCCAAAGTGGAGAATCCCGTTATCAGCTATTTCTAAATACAAAATTTTACAAGAGAGCTTAACATGATGGGGCTTTCCTCAAGGTATGCTTGGCAAACCCCATGGATCATGAATGATGGAAAATGCTTGCATACCACTAAAAAGGTACCCACTGGGGTCACTTTCTCTAATGTGGGGGAAACGACTTAATGTGCAGAAAATATGTGCCATACAATAGGTGCATCAACCATTGTTTAGCCTTGATCCTAAAAATGATGCTGATTCAACACTCAAGTGGGTCAACCCATAAAATTATACCTAAAAACCTCAAAATTCAGATGGAATGGCCCACTTGTGCTTTGGAATGCTGTTATTTTTTGGTAATTCATTCATCCTAATGGTGGGCATCCAATCCTGCCCTGAATTGGGATTCGGACTTGCACTCCCACTCCCGCTTCGTGGTCTTTATACTTGTCAACATTTTGACACAAATGCTTCCCCTCTCCCGCACCCAAGAATGTTGGGCGCTTAGCTTCACACTTCATGTAACTATAGTGCAGCAAACCTGAGTTTTGAATGGTCATGGTTTTTGGGTTTGAAGTTGAACATGAGGCAGCATAACTGAAGAAACTACCAACAACAACCAAAAAAAAAAGGAAAAAGGAAAAAGAAAAGAAAAAAGAAAAAAATCAAACAAACACCTATAGAGTAGACCAGATGAAGCAAAATAATGGAGGCACTACACACTGCTTCAGGCCTGCAATTCCACATATGGGCTTTCAGTGATGCAGACTGTTTGTTCAGCAGGGATGCCCCACTTTCCACTTTAGATGGGGGGCTGAGCAAAATTATCTTCTCCCAACAATTGGTTGGACTACATATGTCAATTGCTATTAGCTGCCCAGTAATATGTCATCCTAACCATGAATTTGCAGGAAAATGACTGGGTCCAAGATTTTCCACTGGAGGTATATTTTCGTGGCATCTTCACCAGTAGGCCCCACCAGATAACAGCCAGGACCACTGAGAGGTGGGCCCAGCTAGGGGTGGCAATGGGTTGGATTGGGTCAGGTTGGATTCAGGTGGGGTTGGATTGGGTCAGGTTGGATTCAGGTGGGGTTGGATTTTGGTCATAATGAGGATAGGTCCGACCCAAACCCAACAATTTATTAAAAGGATTGAAAATCTAAACCACAACTCAACTGACCTATAAATGAGTAACTCAAACCCGAATCACCTAACCCATTTAAGTAAAATATAACATATATATATATATATATATATATATATATATATATATATATATATATATATATATATATATATATATATATATATATATATATATATATATATATTATTGTCATTTTGTATAAAAATTATAAAAATAACAATCACACATTTATAACTATTAAATAATACACAATCAAAACCCTTATGATAATCCAAATTACAACCACCATAGCCAAGTTTAGGGCTTTTTAAACTTATATTATATTACAACATACATATATAGCCAGTGTTTAGCAAGGAGGGCAAGAGACTGACCATTTTCATGACCTGTCAAGTCATGCCCAGAAAACACAAACCCAATCTGTTTAATTTCAGGTTGGAAAACACAACCTGAAAGCGAACCATATGTGAAATGTGTCAACCCAAACCCTAACTTTCCAAGTTGGGGTTGGGTCAGGTTGGCAAGTCAGGTCATGTTTTGCAACCCCTAGGCCCAGTGGTATGGAATGCTGGCCAAGAGTGCTATATCTGTCCTCTGAACAAAACTTTCATATAGCTACATATAGATAAACAGTACTAACAAGCAAAAAAAAAAAAAAGGATTGACTACAAAATAACAGAGAGTGACAAAAAAATAGAAAGAAAGAAAAAATACCAAAAAACCACTCACAAATAAGAACAACATTATAAGCACTCTCAAGCAAGGTTTGTGAATTGGTCTGCATGTACCGAATCAGTAACCCACTGATGCAGGATCATATGGCTCCCTACCAGCCCTGTATCGGGGTATACATGCCGGTTTCTGACTACACATCAAACCATGCTCTCAAGAGCAACGACTCAACCACCAAATGCAAAACCCACAAATGAAATACAAAAACAATCAATCAAACAACAACAACAACAGTAGCAACAACAACAAGAACGATAATAACAACAACAACAACAACAACAACAATAAGAAGCCGAATAAGGTCTATTTCGCTTGAGCCCAATCGACCTTGGCTGACCCATTACAGGGGCCACGTTGCTGCATAAATGGACGATCCAGACCATCCACCTAGTGAGTCCTGCAGCAAATACCGCATCCAACATATAACCCTATGCATAAACAGCCTATGAAAAGGAAGCCGGAAACAAAATGAGAGAGAAAAAAACTGCAGCCTGGATTGAAAAAAGGATCGCTTCTGCAATGTCCCCTTCATCAACAGTAGGACACATGAGTTGGAGGGTCTCGAACGAATGGCCACACAACCATAGGCCTTAGTACATAAGATAGTACCGATGGAAAGATAATAGAAGAGAATCGAATCCCATCGCATCCAAAACAGAATTTGAAAGAAAATAAACAACATAAGCGCAGAAAGAGTCGAGATTGTTTAGATTGCTTACCCCAAAACTCCATTTTTAGAAGAGAGAGACAGTCGGGGTGGGAGGAGTTTGGTAAGGGTTTTGTGGCTGTTGAAGGAGAAAAGGGTTTTGGAAGGGTTTTAGGGCAGTTGAAGCGAAAGCGGCGAAATGATTCGGGAGCTGAGAGTTTAGGGTTCTGGTGTCATTTTAAAGGCCCGGGACTTGCGAGTAGCAACCTGGTACCCGGAGACCATGTAGCACAAAACTCTGTGGGGCCCACCATCGATTTCTGTATTACATCCACTCCGTCCATCCGTTTCTTCGGCTCAGGTTAGGATGCCATCCAAGAAATGAGGCATATCCAAAACTTTAACGGACCACACCATAATAAACAGTGGGATTGAATGCCCACCATTGAAATGTTACGGTGTTTAAAAAAGCCAAATATCAAACCGATTCAAAACTTCTGTAGACCCGGCGTTCAATTCCCACTGTATCTCGCAGGGTGGCCATTTTGAGCTTTGGATGTGCATCGCTTTGGAATCACATCACGTAAGATGAGCGGGAGAAAACTCCCCAAGGACTAGGGCTGTCAACGGGTTGGGCCTGGCGGTGGTCTCAGCCCGGATTTTGAACTGTTTCAAGCCTGATTTTGGAATACCTGAGCCTGCCCCATTGACACCCCTACAAAGGACGTCCGCACGGGATTGATTTGATACTCTAGCCGAGTATGACTCTTCATACTCAGGCACTCCATGACATGTAGGTCCTCATCCAAAATTCACATTGACTGGGGAAACCGTAACTCTGATGAGTGGGCACCTCAGTTAATTTAGTTCCATTGGATATTTTTCATTTTAAACATCCATTAAAGGCTTATGTGACTGGTACGTTACATAAGCCTATTTTATCTCAATTAGTTTATCTTGGTTTTTATTTATTCAGCAAATGAGTATATTTGGATCTTACTCATGGTGTGGTGGTAAACTCATAAGAGTTTTAACATAAAAGTCATGAGTTCAGGTACTCACTGTGGTGTGTGAGGGCGTGTTAAAAAAAGGTATTTAGTAAATATAATACTTAGTGGTAAAAAGTAAAAATGTATGTTTCGTTTCCAGCACTACATAAAGTATTGTGGAAGGCAACCCCATGCAGGCAGGCTAAGGTCGCACTTCTACTTTCTATGTTGATCTCTTGTACGTGTTAAAGATGAGGGGTATTGACTCAAATGAAACAACATATAGTTTTGAAGTTACCACTAACCAATGAAAGTTTAGATGACCATAAGCCAATCTTATATATGTTTCGAAGAATAATTCCATAATTCAATTCAATATAAGATGTAGATGGTTTACGTTATGGAAGAAACGCATGTATATGTGATATAAGATATTCACTAGTTATCATCCCACTGAATTTAGATGGATTTCAATAGATGTTCTTTCATTTCATCTGTGATTGTGGATTAAATTAATAAGCATATGAAGTCTAGCACATAGAAGAGAAATAGTGAAGAATTGAAAGAATGGTTCAGAACAAAGAAATAAAAGAACTAGAGATATATGGATTTACAAAGACTCTAAACTATAAAATGAGATATCGAAATAGCTTTGATGATTCTTCGACTGACAATAAACTATAAAATTACTTACCAAATGAAAATTTCGAAGATCTCTCAATTTGAATGACTCATATGGTTAGTCTATGGCCGAATATTCTATGTAAGGGTCTCGGTGATGGAAAAAGAACATATTAGACGCTTTTACAGAATTTTAGAATTTTTAAGGATTTGAGGAAAGTTTTAAAAGTTACTACATCTAGAGTTCAAGCGGACAAAAATTCGAAGAAAACAAATAGAAAGTAGAGAGGTGATAGCACAATGTTGGTGTGCTATGTGTGGAATGTTAGTGTGAATTGATTGAGTGTGAGAATAGGAAGAGGAAAGCTAAGCACTCTTAGATGAAAAGGGATAATCAGGTGTCCCTAATTCTAACTCTACTTCGCTTATTGTTAAATTTTAAAAATTAGCAGTGTCTTGCCTCAAAATTCTAAACCCAAGTACGGCGATCCTGATCTCGAGTTCGAGATTATGAAATAATATTTCATGCATTCATTCACCATATTCATTCTCAAATCATTAAACATTCAAACTAAACCATTAATAAATCATCCAAACCATAATAATTTAAACTTAAACTTTAAAGTAAGTTTCATAAATTCATCATCTAAATCATCTACTTTTTATTAATTTCCTCTTATAGTTCTATACTTTAAGTTTATTATAAGTTCTCAAATAAATTAAAACCTATAATCTAATGAAAGTAGCCATTTAGATATCCTTCATCTTTCTCCTTCTCCTCTCTTATCTTAAAAAACCTATAAGAATTATTAAATTAGGTGAGCTAGAAGCCTATTGAGATTATATCCACCACGGTTGAATTCGAAAGGAAATATCATGCATACATGAATCAATAACAGGCGAGAACTATATAAGGTGTCAACCAAATATTGTCATGAATACAATTCATATAAGAATGCCATGAATGAACTTTAGTGCTATAACACCATCTGTCATGCCCCAAACTTGGTGGATGGGCTCACAAAATTTCTAAGCTCTGAATCCGGCGGTGACAGCCTCGTAGTATTATATTCTCGACTCCTATCTCTCGTACGCCAAGTTCCGATCCAGGGATCCCACAAAGAGAATTCTCATGGTGGTTTTTTAATACATGAGTATAACCACAAGTGTACCAAAACCAAAAGCATCATCACATTTCCACCATAATATCAGTTCGAGTACAATGTTGGAAGGGAAATATATGATATAACTGTAAGGCCCGTATCCTAGTCCGTATCGTTTCATAGACTTCTGCGATTCTTCCCATCGAATTTCGGCAACCCGCAACCTATAATCGACGTTTGCGCGCGACCCTAAGTCGTATCCCGTAGATTTGAGTCGGCTTAATCCGAGACTTATACCATTGCGACCGCACCGTTGCTGCGGTTCCAACGCCGTGTCTTGCACACCGATTTGATACACTGCCAGGAGATGTAGGCCTGCGTTTATCTTTAAGAAACGTCGCGCATTTGTGAACCAAAGAGAATCTCTACAGCCCATCCAATCAATTAATCAAAGTACACAACCCATGCTTTTTTTCTCCCCAAGACAAGTAACCTACCCTGAGTCAATTCTCAAGTCAAGTACATCTATCACTCACATCCATTACTCACACTCATCACCTCTCTCTTACAACCACCCTTTCTCTCTTTTTCTCTTCACATTCTCCAAGCAACCAAAGAGGTGCACGTCCAAGCACTTCTAAGGAGAGAAAAGTGTGTTATGTGTGGCCCACTTCCTATCCCAAGACCATTATCCTAGCCCTTTAATTCCCATCATCTTCCATCAAAGTGAGACACAAGGAGTTTGGCATTCCATCGGACTAAGAAGATTGAACGGTGGGTGTTTTATAAGCCTAGATTTCATGTTTTGATGATGGATCAAGTGGGGCCAACCGATTGATGGTATGGATCTCACTTTGGACCCTATATGTGCCCGATGGTCCACCATGGTTCACATGATCATTCCATGATGGGGTCATTCTCCATGGACCCCATCATGATGTTTACTTTTCTAAGTTAAAAGGGGTCATCTAGACCTTCCGTTTTGGTGGAGAAGGAATCTTCACCATTGATTTTATTTTGATGGGCCTACATGTATTGGGACCCACTTGATGTATGATTGAATTGCATGGAAGGGAGGGCTCATAATGGCGGAGCCCTCCATCACACGTCTCTCTCTCTCTCTCTCTCTCTCTCTCTCTCTCTCTCTCTCTCTCTCTCTCTCTCTCCTTCCCATATGTTATGGCCCACCTTGTGATATGTTTCACATCCATGTAGTCCACCTAGTGGGCCCACCTAGCAGTCCGTTTAAGGGGGCCTAATTGGAGGAAATACACAAATATTCGCTTTATCCAAGGCTAGTGGGTCCCACATGTGTGGACCCACCCCAATGTGAAGTATATAGTGCCATGTGGGGCCCTACCTCGATGGAGGTAATCCAGTATGTTTAACGTCCAACTTCCCTAGACGCTGGAGGTTGGAAAGTAAAACTGAAATATTAGCTTGATTCAAAATTTCTGGTGGGCCGCTCATACAGGCCCCACCTTGATGTATGGATCTAATCCACATCGTCCACCCTATTTCCCGGCTCATTTTAGGCGTTGAGCCGAAAAATGAGGCCAATCCGAATATCTGGTGGGCCGCATCATAGAAAATAATGATATTGACTGTTAAAAGCTGTTAAGAGCCACTTTGATGTTTCCACACGCCAAAACATGCTGAATATTGGGCTTGTTTGGTCGATCATGAGCTATAAAATCCAATGGATGGAGTGGATCCTCCTAATGCGGGCCCCACCTAGGAAAAACCATGGAAAATTGAATTAAATATATATATTAAGCAGCAAGCGCTGCTGCTGCTGTTGTCCAGAGGACGGCGCAACAGCGTCCTACTACGCTGTGGACGGAAAGGGCAGGGACCGTGGGTCCCAGCTGCAGGCCCCACCGTGATGTGTGTTGACATCAACACCGTGCATTTAATGGGGCCCCTTTTTACAGTGGAGCAACCCAGAAATCAACCGTATACAGAAGCTCAGGTGGCCCACACGACAGGAAACAGTGGTGGGTTGAACGTCTACCATTGAAACTCCTTTAGTCCAGAGGTTTTGGATAAATTAAATTTTATTTATTTATTTTTATTAGGTCTGTGTGACCTTATCAACTGTTAAGATGGAAAATAAACGTTATGGTGGGCCCCACGTGAGACCCACCTGTGATGGGATTGGATTGGCAGGTGTACCACACACTAGCCCTATAGCCGTTGTGATGTAGCAGGTTATGTGGAGCCCACCTTAGTGAAGTGTGCACCCGATTTGTGGGGTCCTCGTTGATATATGTGTTGTATCCAAACCATCCATCCAATTGGCAAGCCCGTCTTAAGCAAGACTAAAAATGAGACAAATGTATTAGGTGGACCACACCACAGAAAACAGTGGAGAGATGAACGCCTACCATTAAGTCCTTTTTGGACCACAACCGTCTTGGATAAAATTGATGTTTGTTCTTCCTCCCAACCAGGTCTTTGTGACCTTACTAACAGATTAGATGGAAAATAAACGTGATGGTGGGCCCTGGAATTTTTATAACAGTGAAAAATCATTATCTCCACTGTTATTTATGATATGGTCCAGATGATCTTTCGATACGATTCATTCCTTTGGAAATACTCTAGAATGATCTCTAAATGGGTTATGGCCCATTGCAATGTATATAAGGCACATCGGTGCGGCCCATTGATGCAGCCCACCTTGATGTGTATAAGGCCCGTTGTCGAGGCCCACCTTGATATATATGAGGCCCATGTGATGCGGCCCATTTGATGTATTTGAGGCCCATGGGTTGAGGCTCAATGGGATGTATATAAAGCTCATTGCAATGTGTGATTCCACCATGGTTATGTAATGATGTTTATGGCTGACCATGCCTTGGGAGCAATGATGGTTTGACACTTACATTATAAGAACAATGATGGTTAAATGTCCGCATTGTAACTCTCCCTAGGGCCCATTGATAGGCTCATACTTGTTGTGTGTAGGTCGTCTAGGCCCATCTTCGTTGTGAGGATTGTTCATCACCTTATAACATGCTTAGTATAATTTCATGACTCATGCCATACGCATATATGTATGCTTGATATGAGTAGTGACCGATCATAGCATATGTTATTGGGCAAATTATTTATGGGACTCAATGATAGGAGTTACCCACATGAGTGCGCGGTACGCGCAGGATTGCTACATGATTGGACGGTGTGACTCATGCATCTCACATATGTGTGACATGATCATTTACGCCCTAGTGACATCAGGGCCATGGCCTCCACAGGCACATTGTGGATGGTCGAATTGGATATCAGAAATATTGGCTCTAACACTAAAGGCACATAAGATGTCCTTAGGTGAAAATCTCAGAACCTTTTTGGTACTAGGAGATGCTCCAACGTCTAGACCGAGTGGGTACACGAGCGCATGAGTGTCGAATACCATTAGGCCGCATCTCCCATTATGTCAAGGTCGGTTGGAAGGGGGTGTGGCCTTATCTGCCCGAGTGAAAGGGTTGTAAGCTAGGTTCAGTTTAACCAGCTCGCAAATGGGTCCGCTATCGACGAGTCGGGTAGGTATTGACAGACTATTGGTCAGGTGAGGCGGATAGTGTGGTATTTTCCACTCGCTGGGCTATGCGGCTGGAAGGCGACAATCAGTGTGGAGTATACTAGACCCCTGTGATATTTCAGAGGGGAACTGTACTGATATATGTACTTGATGAGGACTGGCATGCTTGCATTATATCTCGCATATAACATTCGGCTACATAGGCCTCGCATCACATGACCTTGGTATGGTCGATAAATATTTATGCCTTGCATCGCATAACCTTGATATGGCTGATAGTATTCAAGGATTTACCAGAATATTTTTGCATTTCTCTGATACTTCATACTTGACACTCGCCTTGCGCGCACACTTACACCCCCATCTAAGCTTTCGTAAGCTTATGTACGACTGTTGCATGCAGGTAACGTTGGATTGCAACAGCGCTAAGGCAGGAGCGCGCACTAGATTATTTTGGAGCTTTTTGATCACCTTGTATTTCTTTTTTTGTATTGTACTTAAAGTTTTTGATATAGTAGATATGTAATGATGCTGTTTTGTGACTTGGTTATACTTGTGGTTATGCTCAATTATAAAAAAAATCATACTGAAAATTTTCATTGTAGGATCCCAGGATCGGAATTTGGCATATGAGTGCCGAGAGCAAAGAATGGGGCACTACAGAGGCTGTCGGCGCCGGATTTGGAGATCGAGAATTTGTGAGCCCGTTTTTCGAGTTTGGGGTGTGACAGAAGTTAGTATCAAAGCATAACTTGGGAATACCTGAGAATCACATCACATATCTACTATGAACTTAGAATGAATAGGTCCCGAGTCCGAATAACTTAGTGATTTTCCAACATTGACCCTTAACGTTTATGCCTTAAAGAAATCTCAAGGCTGATAGGCCCTTGCTCCTTCCTGTAGGACATGCTGCTTAGGAGAGCAACCCGAGCGACTCCCGCTCCCCCGTGTGAGCCTGGCGTAGCCTCGACAGCACCCGTGACTACAAAGCAGCTTCAGCAGATGCTACAGACGATGACCAATATCCTTCAGGGGTAGGGCAGGCGGCCCATTGTTACGCCAGCCCAGGCAGAGCAGGAGCCCGTGAGCGCCCTTCTCAGAGGCTTCCGACGGCACGATCCCTCACGCTTCCAGGGCGTGTCAAACCCTACTACAATAGAGATATGGCCCTCCGAGTTGGAGAAGCTTTTTGACATTATAAGATGTACGACCCAACAACGACTCCCCACTACCAAAAAACGGGGCAAAGCCGACGGACTTGCTGTGGCTTTAGCTACAGCTAAAATCCGTCGGCGAAGGTCACTAATCCGTCGCCGTAGGTTCAGTTTTGAATGGTGGACGTCCAACCATCTAGATGTTTCTCATTTTGTGGTTCAAGTGAGACTTATTTAAAGCTCATTTTTGGGGATCAACCCTAGAATGATCTTGGAAAATGGATGGACGGTGTGGATGAAAAATATACATCATGGTGGGGCCCATAGAGCCCTCCCCTTTCCAAAGATAGGTTTACCGTTTTTTTTCTTTTGTAAAAGCTTGTGAGTTTGGTATAAGATGTTATATAGTGGTGACTCGTTCATGAAAATAGTGACAATGATGTAGAGTTATCCAAACCATTCAAATAATCTGTTTAGTTTTAGGTGTTTAATATTTATAATTTTCTTATATAATAAAATCTTAATCGTCCATAAATTGGTCCCTCTTGCATGTACGACTGTTAACAGATATTTTTGTTATAAACAATGGTAAACGTACACTATTTTAGATTTAAAAAGTTATCTGATGCAGAAGAGGATTCGGGATATCGAGCGGCATTTGCCCCCACTTTCCCAAATCGCTCGCGCCATTTCTCTCCCAAACCCTTCTTCCCTCGCCCCATCCCCTAATCGCGCACCCATATCCCCAAATCCCGAAAGTCTCTCTCTCTTCCTCTCTCCAACGTCTCTCGATCTCCCTTCTCCACTCCGGCCTCTCTTGATATGGCTTCCATTTCCATTGCTTGTTGAAGACGTGGATCTCTCGGTCGTTGCCCTCCTTCTTGCTGGAACACGCTAAAGTCTGAGAAAGCCGGCAAGAGAAGAAGCACCAGCAGCTCCCCTTCTCCAATAGCCGCAGCAGTATGCTACTCTCTCTCTCTCTCTCTCCTGGTTTCATCATGTCTGAAATATCTTGTAGTGTGATGGATGATACGCAGGCACTTAGAAATTGCATACATGTCATACATGGTGGAAAAATCTGATCTGCGTTTTGCGGGTGGTCTGGTTTTTGGTTTTGTTCTGTTTTTTTTTTTCGGTATGGAGCTCTGCACGTAGACAGTTTTGTACTCTATCAATAGTAAATACACCTATATTCTTTTCTTTCCAAGCCTTCAATGGGAACTGAATTAGTTAACATCTGTAAGATGTATTCTTGATTAAGGCTGGGGAAAGAACCATATTTTTAGGACCAACACTCAAGGATCACAGTGACTGACTAAGACTTGTCTGACTTGTAAAAAAAGACTGTTGACCCTCTGCATGTTCTTTCAGTTCAAGACATTTAAATGGCTTGATTGTAGTTAATTGACAAATGAATGCAGAAATGAAAGCAAGAAACATCTTTGTTTATGGTATTTTCTGTAGTAGTTATACAAAAATATAAACAATGTGAGAAATGGGAATAAATAAAGGTAGGCATCCGCAAGGGGAGAATCTTTATTTCCATTGAATGATTGTTACTCTTATCTCCGATTTTGTCAGAGATGTTGCATGTCATGTATGTGTATGAAGTCATTTATCTTTTACTCATGTAACTACATTGTCCATTACCTGCAGCATGCCTACCTTATATTCAGTGCTGGTTTTAATAACAACCATTTACTTTTGTTGTGTTGCTTTACAGGGTGCCTTTGTTTGGAGTCGCAAAGCATTGGTTTCAGAGGTGAGAGGCATACTCATTGCCTTCACATCACTGCTACTTAACAGATCACTTATGAAGACATTTAAACCAAATTGAGGACCAGTAATTCTTCTTCTTCTTCTTCTTCTTCTTCAGTACGGAAGACGTTCGACTCCATTCCTCAAAAATTGAATGGTCGTACCAGCCTGATGGATGATTGGATCTCACCCTTATGTTCTTGAAAAGGGTGATGTTCTAACTCAATTTTTGTGCCACAGGGAGTATGGAAGATTTCTAGAAGCCATAGCCCGAGAAGGTAGTCTGTTGTTCTTCATTTGGTTTCTTTACAAACATCTGAATTATCCACCTATCCTATCCAACTTGAACCACACAATCTTTTGGATGATTGGATCTCACCCCTATGTTCTTGAAAAGGGTGATGTTCTAACTCAAATTTTGTGCCACAGGGAGTACGGAAGATTTCTAGAAGCCGTAGCCCGAGAAGGTAGTCTGTTGTTCTTCATTTGGTTTCTTGCAAACATCTGAATTATCTACCTATCCTATCCAACTTGAACCACACAATCTTTTGTAAAATTTTGAAATTGTTGTGCCTTTGGGTTCTCATTGCCTTGGATTCTCTAAAGGCTTCATGAAAAATCACTTCTTAAGAACCAAAAGAAACATGGTGCTTGATCAACGGAGATGTTTTTGGTTTAATCCGGTAATGGTATGTGTGGGGCCAAATTTTGGTAACTGGAGCTTTTGGTGTGGTGCACACATCATGGCATGAATCTCTCTCCTGTCAAACGATCTTCGCTACCTGATGAATGTGCAATTACAACTGATGGTTAATAAGTAATGGGGCCCGATCTGATGTTTACATTTATTTGATTGTAGTCATGTGCTTTTTGTGGGGGATCACCCATAAGCCATGTGGCCCATCATATGGGTCATTTTATCATCCAAAGGCAAGCCTCATATGTTCATTTGATTTGCTCAGACCAAATGTTTTTTGTTGTTGTTGTTGTTGATGGAAGACTAGCGTTTTTTCTATGCCCCAAATAGCACCTGCTTCCTTTGGTTTTCTGTAGTTTTTACTCCTTTTTGGCTTTGTTGTGTAGGCCTGCAAGAGGAAGAAGCACCAGCAACAGCCGCAGCAGTAGCTTCCCTTCTCTAAGAGCCAATTAGCACCTTGGTTCTTAGTAGGTAGGTATGCCCCTCTCTCTCTCTCTCTCTCCAGGTTTCATCATGTCTATTGGGTGCAATCTGGGAAGCGAAAGGCTGGAACATGCAGAAAGTAACTTCAGAAGCTGGAAGTTGGTGTTGATATCAAAGACACCGTAGGTTGGTGGGTTTTGGTGTCCAGAGAGTTGTGTTGGGTCTTCAGTACTCAAGTATGGGCTGGCTAGTTTGAGCATTTTACTTTAGAGAACATGTATGGTGCTATTGACATAGGTGGGTTATGGATAAATTCCTACTTGGATTTTTTTTAGTACCCCCGAAAGCATTGAGGCAGTTGAATTTGGTCATGATATAAACATGCACTAGAAACATATGGTTATAAATGCATGGATTGTTGATATATTTACCTGTTGGTTAGTATCTCTGCTATCATTTAAGTACTGTGAGATGATTTGGCATTCATTTATTGGATTTTTCTACATGAAGAACATGTCATTGTTCTTATTCTTTTAAAATTTGAAAAATGTTTTCAATGTGCAAGCGGCAGTCTCCAGTATGTATTCATTGGATTAAAATGACCTCTTATTTCTTTGAAAACGGTAGGCATGTTGTTTGGGTCAATTTGTACTTTTGTAGATTATTTGCTTGATTTTTTGTCGTCATTGCCATCAATTTAATGGCCACGATATTATCATTTGGATGGAATTGTCTAATAGGAGTAAAAAAATAAGATGACAAATGGGAAATGCTTATCATCTTCCCCACATGCCGCTAAATACACCTTATGCATGTTTGGTGATCCACATCATTAATCTGGTGGATACACCATTGAAGGGGCCCCAAATTGCCTCAAACACAATCCAAATCCAACAAAAAAGGACAGGTGAATGACCACTACCAAAAAATTGGGCAAAGCTGACGGACTTGGACTTGGGGTACTTGGTAATTTTGGAGTCCTTGGTTAGGGTTTGGGCTGAAAGTACGAGTGCTAGAGCCGACGCTTTCGGAGTCCGAAGTCCGAACTCATTCTTTTGAAAAATAAAAAAATGAGAATATTAGTAAATATGGATTTTCTTGTTAAGAAGAAAATGGAAGATGGATTGAAAAAACATAAAAGAGATTTTTTTTTCCTTCTTCTTTTTTGCTTCAAGAGAGACGGAGAGGTACTCATAAACATTATGGTATGTTCTCTTCGAAGCAGCCATTGATCGATCTCCCTTCAATAGCTGAAGAGAATAGAAGAAATCAGAGCACACGAAGTGAAAGGTACTCTCTCTCTCTCTCATTTTCTCTTTTAAGGGCCAGAAATTGGGTAGCAACCATGGCAGTGGCAGCCATATTTGCCACTGTCCATGGTCTCCTACATGTTTGAAGAAATGCTTCAACCAAGAATCGCTCTGACGATCGCTCTGTCCATGGCCATGAGAGTTTTACTGCATGTGTAGGAAGTAGAGGCTTTCCTGCCTAGCTAATAGCTTCAATCGCCATCTCTAGTTATAATTCAATAAAAATATAAGAACCCTTTTGTTGTTGGAGATTAACTGTTAATGGTCAGGTTTTCTTCTCAGTTCAGACCAAGTGGGTGATGAGCCATTTATTCTTACGGAGCATGCCGTGCAAGTTTTCTATTCTAGAGATCCAAAAAATCCTAATTGGCATGTGGTCTTGGAGGTTCCAAGAAAGATTTTCGTTGAAGATGAGACAAGCATTTTATCAGAAACACGGGTTGTAACTGAGGCTGAAGTAGGACCTGATCTCACCGAAGTAGACATGGGTGGCGAGTTGTTATTCAATGACATTGAAGATATTTGTGTGGTTGTTGAAAAGAAAAAGAAAAGAAAGAGAGCAGGGAAAAAAACCTGATTTGTTGGTTATATTATGCATGTAACGAAACGATTTTGATTTATGCCCTTTTTGATTTTTCCATTATCATATTAATGTGATAGAAGAAATTTATGAATTAATTTACTTGTCTCTTTATTATACTTGGTACTTTGCTATTTGGATAGAAAATTTTATAGTAATTACGTTACAAATTAGATCTTGAAGATGGATCTAGAGGCAGAGCCGCTCGGGGATGCATCCTATAAAGATGCCAGGGGTAATAACATAGCTCTCGTTATCCGTTTAGATTTAACATTTCTTTTAAAATGATCTTTCACTTAGAGGCACTGTCATTGGGCGCAGAGTCGCTAGGGGATGCAGCCCCTGAAGATGCTAGAGGTAATAAGATAGCCTTTCGTAATTGTTTAGATTTAAAATTTCTTCTATATTGGCGATGATGAAACATGTGTGTAGCTATTTTTCTTTTTATGCCAGGGGTAATAACATAGCTCTCGTTAGCTGTTTAGATTTAACAATTCTTTTAAAATGATCTTTCACTCAGAGACAGAGTCATTCGGCACAGAGCCGCTAGGGGATGCAGCCCCTGCAGATGCAGACCCTGAAGATGCTAAAGGTAATAAGATAGCTTTCCTTAATTGTCTAGATTTAAAATATCTTTTATATTGGCGATGATGAAACATGTGTAGCTATTTTTCTTTTTATGCCAGGGGTAATAACATAGCTCTCATTAGCTGTTTAGATTTAACATTTCTTTTAAAATGATCTTTCACTCAGAGGCAGAGTCATTCGGCGCAGAGCCGCTAGGGGATGCAGCCCCTGCAGATGCAGACCCTGAAGATGTTAGAGGTAATAAGATAGCTTTCCTTAATTGTCTAGATTTAAAATATCTTTTATATTGGTGATGATGAAACATGTGTAGCTATTTTTCTTTTTATGCCAGGGGTAATAACATAGCTCTTGTTAGCTGTTTAGATTTAACATTTTTTTAAAAATGTTCTTTCACTCAGAGGTAGAGTCATTCGGCGCAGAGCCGCTAGGGGATGCAGCCCCTGCAGATGCAGACCCTGAAGATGCTAGAGGTAATAAGATAGCTTTCCTTAATTGTCTAGATTTAAAATATCTTTTATATTAGCGATGATGAAACATGTGTAGATATTTTTCTTTTTATGCAGGCAGGTTGTCATCTTCATCGTCTAAGAAGAGAGGTCCTACGCGAGGTTCAGAATTACATGAGAGGACTTCAGTGAAAAGGGTCATTGGGATTAATGAATTTGGGCAACCGAATATAGGGGATGCAAATCAGATCGCATTCAATTCAAGCATTGGTGTTCTCACCTGTGCACACATTCCGATCACTTACACAGACTTTCGGTTGGTGCCTCCACAATACATTCAGAGGGTCAGTGATATCCTGGCATGTAGTTATGAATTTCAGGATAACCAAGAAGCGTGGTCACCATACGTTCGTGATCACTGTAAGGCTGCTTGGAGAAATTTCAAGAACACTTTGCATGCAAAGTATATTAAGGACAAGGATCCTGCAGTTGTGAAATCGTATCCTACCCCTATTGGTGTCCCTATTGAGGATTGGATGATCTTCGTGGATTATTGCAATACTGATAAATTCAAGGAATCAAGTGTAAGAAATGCATCCAATCGGGCCAAACAAGTTGGCCCTTCTACACTTGGTCGGCGTAGCATGGCTGCCACACGTCATGAGATGGTACATGTCCTAAAATAACAAAGTTCTACTTTATTTATGATGATTATTTCAATTTATTAGTCGTTTAATTCCATTATTTATGTGTTTTGGCATGGATGTTATGGGGAAAAGGCAATTGCGAGGAATCTTACTACTGATGCCAAGGTTGGTAGGGCTGAGGTGTACATCCGAGCCCATACAACAAAGGATAACAAAGTGCAGTTTCCAGAAACCTTTGTAAGTGCAACCCTCGTACATCCTTTCATTATCCATGTGAATTTTAAATGCTTCTTTCCTGCACTATAATTTTTCTTTTGGATGTTGTCATAGGAAAAAATAAAATCGATTCAAAGTAGTAATCCCGCATCTCGGATGACCAGTGTAGATGATGCCCTTACACAGGTATATATGCATGTCCTTCAAATACTTGAGTTTATTTAGACTTATGCATTCTCTGATAAATCTAATTGCAATTCTGTTTACAGTCAATTGGGAGTGATAGTAGAGGGCGCATGCGGGGGATAGGTGGAAATGTAGGCAAGATTACATTGAAGAAGACAATGCCTATTGTACATAAGCTCGGTGTGGTGTCGCGGGAATGAGATAATTTGGTAGATAAATTAGATGAAATGCAGAAAAGCCTAGGAGATCTCCACCAGAAGTTTCAATGCTTTGTAGATAAGCAAGGGGAACAAGGGGATGTGGCTCCACCGACAATTCCTCCATTTAAATCTAGTCATGCATCGTCGATATGTATGCGTTTCTCTAATACTAATTTAAGGTTATGATTATATGCACTTCCATTTAAAAATACTAACGACATGTTATATGCGTACATGTAGCCTGATTTGGTAAATCTTGGCAAGAGATGCGATCTCTGTGATTGGAAGAAACGGGTAATTGCTCATGGTGAGGTGCATGCAGTGGATCCAAAAACCCATGTCCATAGAGCAGAAATGGGCGATGGAAATTTTAGTGTCGTCCTGATGGAGATTATAGCTCCGCAATCAGAGCTATGGAAGGAAGATGGTTATCATGATACGCTTGGAGAGGTCGGTGTAGGAGGATTTGTCGTATGGCCCAAGCTATTTCTAACCATCTATCCGTGATGTTTATGAATATTATACATTACAATAACTAACACAATTAACTTTTGTTTTTAAACTATACAGTAACATAGACAGATGCATGCATATTATGGAATCGAATGAATTTAACACTCACTTCAGATTACACCCACATATATTGAATGGAATGGATTTAACACCCACATTTCTACATTGATATATTTGGTTGACATTTCAATTTTCAACCTCCATTTGAGGAATTGAAAGATTTGTAATAATTTTCACTTCTTTAAGTGTAATTTGCACTTGTGGGAGAGAGAGAGAGAGAGAGAGAGAGAGAGAGAGAGAGAGAGAGAGAGAGAAAGAGAAGTGTAGGGAATTTTCATCATCCATGGCAGCTGTTGCAGAGAATGCGCCACCAGCAGGTGTACAGAAATTACACCTCAAACAGAGTATCATCTGCTGTAAGTTACTTTAAGGGTAAATGGTTTTACTCTGGCTATCTTAAAATCATTTAAATAGCAAGATGCTAATGCTAGAGGTACTCTTATTTGCAGGATCTGGTTTTGAGTGTTGCAGGATCATCTGCTAAAGTTGCACTGGCTGGTTCTCACCCCAAAGGTACTCTTACATTTTTTTAATGCCTCGATTGCTAAGTACACATTAGGGACTGATCTAGTTTCCGTTGTTGCAGGTTGGTGTAGGTGTCACTTCAGGGGGAGTTAACCAGATAAGTTTATATTTTTCTTTTTGGTTGCATTTGAGTGTCTAATTACCTGCTTGCCTTTTTTCTTTTCTTCTTTCTTTCTTTCTTTTAATTGTAATTCTCTTTAAATGTTTTAGATCAATAAGGGACGTCCCTGTATTCAAGGAACGGTTTCAACATGACAATGAAGGTAAACTTAACTCTAAATATCACCTTTATAATCAGAATTTGTGCTCTTTATTGTCTATTTTTGAATTATAATTTTTTATATAATTGACACCTTTTATCTCGAAATATGATCTATGAAGTGAGATTTGAAAATAGCGAGTGCAGTTTGGTTTGAAAATGATGTTTCACATGCGTGGCGTGCATGTCCATGAGATGTGTTTGTGTCCAGCAGATTACTTTTAGATTGTGTTTGTGTTTGTGTTTGTGTCCAGCAGATTACTTTCTTATTGTTTTTAGCACAGATCTACTGTTGTGGGCCTCTCTCTCATTTGATGATTGCAATCTATACCATGTGCAATTCAAATGATAGTGGGCTATTACAGAATGTGTTGCACGAGGTTCCTAGAACTACGGTGACCTTTTGTCCAAGGCAGGTAATGTCTATCTATGCCATCCAATTCTCAGATGAGGGGAGTGGCACATCATGAATTTTCTGTAGCATGGAGCAGTTTCCTAAGCTTATCACTGGGAGGGAGCTGGTTGATCTCCCCTTCCTGAGATTTGCTTTAGAGTTCAGACAAGGTTGGTATGTGGAACACAAGTGCAAGATCCAAGTTGTCCACCAATTGAGTACCAGCTTGCAAATGTCCTATCCTAACATTAATGCTGCTCTATTCTTGTTGACCATAACATTTGAAATAGGGAAATTTAGCAACCTGTTTTTTTTTTTTTTTTTCTGCCCATCCATTTCTCTATATCTTGAACTCATGTCAATTTGCCATATGTGGTTGCATGAAGGAGCTTGGGTTGTACACACATTTGGGATTAGAAAGACCTTGTTAGCAGAAATACTAGTTATTAACCTGCATTGAGCTATCTATTTTTTGCCGTCTCTCTTCATCACTAGAGTAATTCTACCCTTTTTTGAGTATTGAAATCCTTGTCATGCTATTTGGGTTCCCTTTTTGCAGGTGCAACCTGGTCTTTCTGCACTTGAAGATGCAATGGAGGTAGGATATGAAGATTTCAAGGTAATCAACCCAATTTCTCAAAAATCTACAATTTTTTAATCGTAAGATTGATGTTAGCAGAATGTTTTCCTTCAAACAAGACCAGTGTAGTTTGCTTGAGAGTTTTCAACGGCGAGAGTTTAGTCCCCATTGTGTAGTCTGCTTGATCCTTGTATCTGGCTGATTTTTGTTTTTATATCCTAAAATGATACTAAACAATGGATGGACGGTGTGGATAGGACACATATATCATGGTGGCCACTCAAAGCTTCTTACTGTTCTATTTGGAGATGCGCCCGTCTGTTTTGTTAGCTTATTTTAGGACATGGGATAAAAAATGAGCAGAATCTAATATTCAAGTGGGCTGAAAAATGTGAGGATTGAACGTCTGCTGTTGAAATATTCATGAGGCTGCTGAAGTTTTGAATTAGGGTAATATTTGTGTTCTCATTTCATCCCAATGGAATTGAGGTTATGAACTGTACGTGTGGCATTTAAACATCACTGTTGACGGATCCTTACTCTTGCTCGAGGTAGTCTCTCGGGAGTTTGGTTTAAGATTACTTAATCACTTCAGCTTAAAAAGTAGAAACCAAGATAAGCAGTCATGTTTGAAACAAGCGTCATCACTCATGTAAATATGCATTTCTTTTAAGACAATGATTTGATTTTACTGAAGACAATTGAGTTACATAGGTATTTAATGTATAAGTGGCTATAGGATGAAGGAATGGCAAAATCAGTGTTGGCTTTGAGCAGAATCCTTGCCTATTCAGATAAGACATTTATATTACATTTTGTGAATTGTCATCCCTTTCATGAGAAAAGAAAATGTATGAAAGCCCTCAAAAGAAAAAAAAAAAAAAAACTGTATTCAATACCTTTAAAAGCCATGACCAATGAAATGTGATTCTTGAATCTTGATACTTTGAGTTAAAAAAATCAAGCTTTTCTAATTATTAGCTTCCTTTTTTGGTTGATCACATTTTGATGCAACTTGGTTATCAAGGCAATGCTTAATCACATTTTGATGCAGTTTGGTTATCTGGAGCATAAATGTGAGCACACATGGAATCAATTTCAAAATTCTCAATATCTTTTGTTTTGTTTTGTTTTGTTTTGTTTTTTTTTTTTTTTTTCATATTGGCCATCTCTAGACTATTTTTTTATATGTATAGTAACTCAATTACTGAAAAATGTAGATCTTTAGCATTGATTAGAGAAGTGCTTATATTTTTTAACAAAACCAGATGGTTATTAGTCTTGTACTTTTAATCTATGTCTTGTTATTGATTGCATTTTCTTTGTTATGTTTTGCTTTGTTTTACCATTAAAAGTAACTGAATAGTTCTTGTGCCCTGGTCTTTAACCTACACAGAGTATTGGAATGCTATCCAGCACATTTTTTAGGGGTACTTGGAAGGAAGATATTGTAGTTCCTATTTGCAGTAAATTATTTTCCAGCAGGCTTATTACTATATTTATGTTGAATGAAAGTAAATTGATTGGATAATCATTTAGGGGTGGTTATGGGCCAGGTTTGGGCCATGTCAAGGTCATCCTGAATCTAACCTATTTACTAATTGAGCCAAAATCAGACTTCACATACATTATTTTAATGCAAGCCGAGGTTAAACATCTTATGCTAGAAGTAAGATTCATTTTTCTCTACTTGTTACTTTATTAAAAGCATGCCACCATTTTTCTCTTGTCCAATCTGTTGATATGATGGACTCCCTGTAAATGGGAGATGCACCAAAAATTTGCCAAATTGGAGGATCCTAACAATTATTCTTAAGAGCAGTAACAACCCATATTCTGAGATTTGTTTTGGGAGATGAGTGTTTGATGATGCAGGCTGAAGTGTATCATTCGTACATGGAAGTGTTACAAAAAAGTTTATGACTCTCTGACTCGATTTGAAACTGGTAAAATTCAAATCTTAAGAGTGGCTAGGCTCTGATACGATTGAGTCGCGGACCTCTGTCACAGGTGCACACTCAACCAGCAAGCTATGCAATTGTTAATTGTTAATTGTTAAATCAATAGTCATTTTAGACCTTTTTCCATATGGTAAAAGAAACATCATCAGAACAGAAAAGAGTTGGCTTATTTATCATTTGGATGTAAAACACCAAAACAGTGGTACGGCCGGACTTCCCACCCAACTGCTATTTTTTGCATTTGGGGTGGTGTGAAAAACTGAACCCATATGAAATCATTTTAAACCCATTTTCTTCATGGTAAAATAAATGGTATTTCGGCAAAAGTTGATTATTAATCATTCAGATAGCGTCGAAATAGTGATTGGCGGGACTTCTGATCAAACTAGATGCAATTTTTGCATTTGGGGCGGTGTGGAAACTGAACCACATAAAGCATGCTTCTATTTCTTGCCTTTCCAACTCAGAAGTAAGAGATGTATGGTTTTGGCTATTGAAGGGAACACGTATGGCCTGCATTTTTAGCTTTTCACGCCATTATGTGATCATATTGCATCCACCAGGCTGCCACTAGAATCTTGGCCCGTCAACTCGTCCGTCTGAGGCAGCAAATCACCAACTTGCAAGGGAGTCGTGCACAGATCAGAGGGTAGCAACTCATACACAGGTCTGAATTTCTAACAACAACACAGCGTGGTTAATTCTCTGTAATTGGCTTTCATTTATCTGCTTCTATAAACAGCATTTGATTTTATTTTTATTTTATCTTTTCAGGCCATGTATGCTAGTACTTATCGTAAAGGAATGAAAGGTGCAAGCAAAGCAATGGCAACTATGAATAAAGTATGTACTTTTGCTTACATGTAACGGACCATTAGATGTGATTTAACTTTTATTGTCAATGTCCAAAAATCAAATGTAGAGTTCAGGTGTTCAGCTTCCCAAGCTTACCAATGCATGTCATCTGTGTTTATTGCATGATCATTTACCTTGCCTTTTCCTCTCTAAGTAGTGAAGAATACTGTTTCTCCTAGGGTAGTAGAATGTTTCTTGTACATTCTCTTATGACCTTCCAAATACATTGGTGTTTTCAGCGAATGGCACCAGCAAAGCAGGCCAAAGTGATGCAAGAATTCCAGAAGCAGTCAGCACAAATGGACATGACGGTAATTTTTGTTGATACTAATTCCTACTCGAGCTTTCAATACTCATTATATTTATTAGCTTACACTGCATTTCGATGCACGTGCAAATTGAATTGTGAATATTTCATTTAGTACTCACAGCGAGGAAACTGCCCTCAAATTTAGAACATGGTACATCCCACATGGATACAACATACACGTCATTTGCACGATGAGTGGAATGATAAAATAGAAAGTATGCATATTGACATAGGTATAAAAAATCTCAATGGATGAAGTGTCCATAAGCTTTTGACGCTTTATAATATATACGCATTGTTCTGGAGACATTTTGTGGAAATATAGAAATATGAGAAATATGAAAAGAAACAGATATGTGGGTTATCAGAATCAAAGTGTCCATGAGGTTGTCGAAGTTTAGTAGAAATATTTAAGAAATGAAAATGCATGTATTGTGACACATCACAGCCTAATTGTCCCTGAGGTTTTTGTGATGTCCATGTGGTCATCATATCAATGCTCCAGATCACTTAACCATCTGTCCCACTTGCATAGATCATTAGAGTTGAAGTGCCTGGAAGGTTCTTGCAGTATGCATGGTGGGTCCATCAGATCAACTGCACGTCCCTAAAATTATGGGCCCCCCACTTGTACTCTTTGTATCAGAATTGAAGCGTATGTGAGTTTTTTGTGGCATCCATGTTAGGGCCCATCAGTTGAATGTGGACTGCATTTCTAGATTTAAAGCCAAAGACTTCAAGACAACCCCCACAGGTCAGGTAGCAAAAAAAAACAAAGACTTAAATGATATGTGGTTTCTTTTTTTTAAAGCATATATCCAATCCAAATATTTGGAATTTGGATGATATATTTGATTTTGATTTCTTCCTTTTCTATTATTGTGTAGACTTGCCTTCTCCAATAGGTTGGTTCGTTCAGAGCTTTGGAGAAATGGGTATATTTAGTTTTGGATGTGTGTGTTGATTAATACACATCCATAACTAGATATGCCAATTTCTCCAAAGCAATGAACTAACTTATTTGAGTAGGAAAAGTCTACACAAAAGAAGAAATTAAAATCATATATATCATCCAAAATTTTTATTTTTTTTAAATTAATGAGAATCACTGACGGATTTTAGCCGCCGATAACACCGACGGATTTTAGCTGCCGAAAATGCCGACGGTTTTTATCCGTCGGCAAGCATTGCCGACGTACCCTTTACCGACGGACCATGCGACGGCTAAAAGCCGTCGGGGAAGGTCATTGCCGACGGCTTTTAGCCGTCGGTGTTGCCCTGTTTTTTGGTAGTGCCCGTTAGTTGTATTTTTTCTCCAGGGCGAGGCTCAACACTGGTGGGCATCAGTCGCCGGAGCAGCAGTGGCCAATTTCGAGCGGACATGGAGGATTTTGTAAACCGGTTCGACCGAAATTTTTTTCCTGAGCACGTTCGATAGCAGCGCACATTAGAGTTTAAGACTTTAGTCCAGGGAGACATGTCCGTGTCACAGTATGAGGCACGTTTCGTCGAGCTATCGAGGTTCGCTACTTATCTTATTGATGATGAGGGGTTGAAGGCCTGACATTTTGAGAACGGTTTACATCCTGCCCTCAGGAGCCATGTGATAAGACACATGCTTCCTACGTTTGAGCAGATTGTGCAAAGGGCCCAGGTCTACGAGGTAGATTGAGCCAGTTTGCAGAGGGCCCATGACCAGAGAGGAAACCGGAAAAGTCATTCTTTCCTTCAGTTGCGCGCATCTGTGCAACACCTCCACAAATAGTGGCACATAGACTTTGTATTTAGATAGAGTCCCATGGAAAGCTGTAACGCCCCGAATTTCGAGGGTCGAGCAAAGGCCCAACCCCCGAGATCCGTCGCATCACTTATGTAACATAAATAATGATGATTAAATGTTGTGCAGGTTAGTGCATTTGATCATGAATGGGATTATACTAAATCAACATATCATACTCCAGAGGAGACTAAATTAAGTAAGCAGAAGACTGTAATAGATATATAAAGTATATAAGTGGATATGAACCCAAGAGTATGATCATGTCACTAGGCTGAATAATTACATCTATAGTTCTAAAATATACAAAGTGATAAAGTGTAATGTCATTTAATCCATATCCCTCTAGCCCCGGTGTCACAACTTCAGGTCTACATAGACCCGCCAGAGAGTTGCAGGTAGGATAACTCCTTATCGTCGTAGAAGGCCGGCTCTAACTCGTAAGCCTCACCATCATCTGAAACTACAACAGATTCTGGTTGGTGTTTTAAAACACCGTTCTAGAGTGGGAGTGAGTGATCAACTCAGTGGAGATATAAGGCAAAGATTAACATGTTATCAATTCAGTCAAGCAGTAATGATAAAGTAATACAACAAGCATTCCTAAGTACTCTGGTTAATGCAAGGATGATATGTATTAATGATGCATGCCCTCGCCTGCACTCCCTCTATGACATCATCTCACGGTCGCGCATGCTAAACTCCCACTGTGCTCAACTCCCACGCCAAAGGCACATGCAATGCGGTGCATGGTTGTGTTAGTCATATTCTTAATTAGATCTATTCATACAGCAGATTCGGGAAGCTAAGGTACCTCCCTTTATATCATTTACCCAAACTATGATCCATATAGGGTCGTCAATCCTAGTTAATCACATATGATAGGCAAGTTATAGGGCAACGTCACCCTTGATTTAAAAACAGTGGACAGGTAAGTTCAGGTTACTATGGGAGGCTTGTCACCTCGGCGTAGGCCTAGTTTATACTCGAGGTCACTATGGGAAGGGCTCGTCACCTTAGCGTAGGCCGATAGCTCGAATACAGTGTCTCATACCACCGTATTTGACTCACGAGTTTGGTTTCCTTACTGGACACTATGGGGAGGCTCGTCACCCCAGCGTATGCCGACAGCTCGAATACGGTGTCCCATACCACCATGCCCTGCTCATGAGTCTTAGTGGATCATGGTACTAAGGTTAAATGGGCTTTTCAATGGTAAGTGGTACCTTAGATTCAAGCAGTAGCGTTCATACATGGTGAACATACATTAGGCCAATCGGGTTACTTGACAAGCTCGACTGGTATGAGCGCACATTGAATTAATCGACATGGAGCACATATGCACTCCTCGTGGCCTGACCACTATCGATAATCATCGTACGACTCGGATTCATCGGACGTATCTGTCGTGGCGAAACTAGTTTGACCACTTGTCGTAAACCGTTATCGATTGCTCGGACTATGTATCAGTCCCAATCATACTCAAACACAATAGGCATTCATATGTGCTGGGCAAAAACAACATGTGACAACCAATTCAAATATAAATCTCATTTGAGTATTTTAACAAACACATAATACACATGTTAATATACATAGGCATTTCACCCATAAGGCACGTAGCAGTGATATAGGTTACATGAAGGAAATTGTAACGATAGATAAGGTAATTGAGAATCCTATCTCAACACCCTCATTAAATACACTTTAACAAGCATTTTCTCATTCAGGCATTTTATCAAACACTTAGACTACCCATATCAATGTACATGTAATAAATTAGTTATAACATATATTATAACATATCCTTTCACAAGGGAGTTGTCACACATACAACAATCATGTATTCTCAATAAATAATCATGGCAAGCACAAATCATAATTTCATATCCATTCAAACATTTCAACAAACACATGGAATGTATTATATTCAACATAGTTCATATATATGTGTAAAGTATGGAAAACATGGCACCTAAGTCATGTGGCAGCAATCAAGTCAGCCATAAATCATTAACTGACATTAAAAGCCTTAAAAACCATAACCTAAATGTTTATAGTCCGCACCTTTCGTCGATACACTCGTATCGAACTCAATTCGAACACTACGTCTTTGTCTACGGCACAACAGCTACCTATAACTTGAAATAGGTTAGCTATTTCACCGATCTACCTATTTAGATGCCTAAAACAGATTAGGGTTAGGATATCTTTACCCAAAAATGGAGTCGAAATCGCCGGTATAGTGACACGGAAGAGGGGATTCAGCACGCGGAGTGGCGGGAATGAATCCCAGCAACAAACCACTACTCTCTCTCACTTCCCCTCACTTTCTCCTTCTCTTTTCTCTCTTCTCTCTCCTAGGTTTTAGGGAATTCATATGGAATGAGAGAAGGGTGGGTTAAGGCCCTTATATAGGCCTAGAAGTGAAGTTAATGGCCCCAGGGCCATGGTATACTTAGGTTACAGACAAAGTCATCCGTTTCAGGCCAACGGAGCTCATCTGGAGGTTTATTTTCTGCATACGGTCCAGAGAAAGTTTCCTGACAATGGATCTATGCCAGGTTAAAGTTTCGGTCTGATTGGATTAGCGGATCGACCGTGAATAACCAGTTTTAGTTCAACGGTTATCGCTACTCAATCAGGGCCACAAGTACACTGACATGTGTAAGGAAATTTTCCTGATCCAAGGGTGTAGTTGGGTCAGAATCTGATGGTTCAAAACCTTAAATTTGGCCTGTAAGCGAACTGCCCAATTCACTTAAGTTTGAGTTCATTTTCTAAAGATATTTGCATTTCTCACACACTTCACTCTGGGCTCAAGTTGTGCCTTTCTGGATACTATTTGGACTCGATTCTTGAGATGGTTGTCAAGCCGAGTAAGACAGTCATAATCGTATAATTTTGCGGTAATCGAACTTTCGACGCATGGTCCAGGTCTGATACGGAGTTTCAGGATGCTTCCTAGAGTAGCTGGGTTTTGAGATTGATCTTAGGTTTTTAGGTAATGTAGAGTTAGCGATTCTACTAGTTTTGGGTCTTGCAGTTCGTATAGAAAGTGATTCGAACTAATTCGCCGAGTAATTCAGTTTAGTACTTAATTAATTTTCGTCTAATTTCTACATAATTTGATCCTTAGCGATTTCTGCCTGAGGTGATACACGGGTCTTTATACGGATTTTCCTGAGATGTTACATGGAGTTTGAGTTTAAAACTATGCAGTAGGACAGGACATCGTAGGCACGAGTGTCCCCATCCGCAGCAGCAGCAGCCGAAGGCACCATATCAGCCTCCGCGGCAGCCCCCACAGCAGCAGCAGCGACCACAGCACCAACCTCCTGGAACTCCCCCGCAGCAGAAGAGGCAGCAAATTAGGCCGCCACAGCGGCAGCAGCAGCAGCAGAGACCTCAGAGGGGACATGCAACTCGCCATCCTACCCAAGGCAGATTTTATGTCGCCCTGGACCCTCAGTCATCAAGAGAGGTCGTCGAGGGTACTCTCCTTATTTCTTCATGCATTGCACGTGTATTGTTTGATTATGGTGCATCGCATTCCTTTGTAGCTGATGATTTCTACCGATTAACCGGTTTGCCGATGAAGTCTGCTTGTGAGGATTTGTCGGTGTCGATGCCTTTGGGGAAAACTGTAGTGATAGATCGATTTTGCTCGTCTTGCCCTGTTCTAATTGAGGATATCTTTTTCCTTGTTGATCTATTTGTATTGCTGATGTCCGAGTTTGATGTCATCTTATGCATGGATTGGCTCGCCGAGTATCATGCCATATTGGACTGAGGATAGTCACGTTCTTTATACTCGGTGTGCTAGAGTTCTAGTTTGTTATAGAGCCCAGAGGATAGCAGCTTTCCTGCCTGTTGTTGTGTGCCATTGAGGAGTCAACAGCTTTGAGTATCGACCAGTTGCCAGTCGTTTGTGGTTTTCTAGATGTGTTCTAAGAGATTCCGGGTTTACCACCTCGTCGGTACACCGAGTTCCAGATTGATCTCGTGCCTGGTACTGCGCCTATTTCGAAGGCCCCGTATCGTATTACACTATTAGAGTTACAAGAACTGCAGAAGCAGTTGGACGAGTTACATAAGCTAGGCTTTGTCCATCTGAGCAGTTCGCTGTGGGGAGAACTGGTACTCTTCGTGAAGAAGGATGGCTCGTTGAGGCTTTGCGTAGATCACTGCGAGCTCAACAAGGTCACGATCTAGAACAAGTACCCGCTCTCGAGGATCGATGATTTGTTTGATCAGTTGTAGGAGGTGCAGTTCTTTTCGAAGATAGACTTGCAGTCCGGTTATCATCAGGTTCGGGTCCGAGATGAGAAAATCCCGAAGACAGCCTTTAGGTCATGTCCTTCAGACTGACCAATGCGCCCGCAGTATTCGTGCAGTTGATGAACGAGGTCTTCTGTCCGTATCTCAACCAGTTTGTTGTGGTGTTCATTGATGACATTCTGATATATTGGAGGACCCGTGAGGAGCATGAGCGGCATCTGGAGATTACCTTGTAAACTGTAAGACCCGTGTCCTAGACTGTATCGTTCCGTAGACTTTCGCGGTCCTTCCGGTCGAATTCCGGCGACCCGCGATCTGTTATTAGCATATACGCGCGATCTTGAGTTGTGTCCAGTATATCTGAGTTGGCTCGAGTTAAAACTTGTACCGTCATGACTGCATTGTCGCCGCGGTTCCAACGTCGCGTCTCGTGCGTCAATGCAACGCTTGGATCACTAGTTGTGGCCCACGCATTGTAATGACTATTGACTGCACGTTGCGGGACCCACCTATTGCAATGACATAATTTTCTAAGCTATCATGGGGTGATGTGCTAAGTAATCATTCCCTCACCTTTTCCCAAAAGTCAACATCTACCCTTACCTAGGTATTAATGATGGCCTTACACCATTATGACAAGCCATAATAACCTCTCTCTCTCTTATCTCTCTCTCCCTCTCTCTTTCTTCCTTATTCTCCAACCTTTGCAAGAGCCATGGACGTCCCAACCCATCTCCATGGCTAGCCCTCTTTCACCTTAGATCCCCTTCAATCCTACCATTAGAAGCCCATCTCCACTGTTGAAAAGGATCCTAGAAGGCTTGAGGACCCGAAAGATTGAAGAATGAGTCGATCTAGAGGTGAGTGCTTCTCTCTTTTTACCATTTTTGTGTGGTGTGTGGCCCACTCGGATGGACCCCACCTTGATGTATGTCTTATCTAAACCGTCCAAATCATGTGGACCCTATCTTATGGTGGTCGAAAAACACAAGTATCAGATTGATTCAAATCAGGTCTGCCACGTCCATGTGGGACCCACCTTGATAAGGTATATGCCACACCGTCTGTCAATGGTGGTGGCTAATAGTGTTGTGTTAACTGACAGTGGGGTGTAGCTAACTGAGAAGTGAGAACTGACGGTGGAGTGTGTCCCACCCAGCCATTCTTTTTTTCTTTCTTTTAAATATAATATAATAAATATATTATATGTATATTATACCATCAGGTGGGCCACGTACATGTGGGACCCACCATGATGTTGTGTGGCATCCAAACTGTCCAGCGTCTAAGGACGCTGGATGTGGCCCCATAATGAAGTGTGAACAACTTGGTGTGGCTAACATTGATGTGTGGACTGCTCGTGCAGGTCCCACCTTAATGCAAGGATCAAATCCACGCCGTCCATCCAATTTCTCAGCTCATTTTAGGCATTAAGCCGAAAAATGAAGCTAATCCGAATCACTGGTGGGCCATACCACAAATGCTAAGGGGTTGAGCTACCCACGTCATTCCTCACTTTTTGCATGGGAGGTTTGGAGTGAGTTTTCACTCATGGGACCCACATTGATGTATTTCTTAGATCCACACCATACGTCCATTTTCTGGCACATTTTAGCCGTGGAGCCTAAAAATCTACTCGATCCAACCATCATGAAGACCACACCATAACCGATGGTGGTAGTGGGAGCACCCCTCACGTCAACCATGCGGACGTGGGTGGGGGCATCCCAACCATGGGCCCCATCTTGATGTATTTGTTCAATCCATGCCATCCACCACCTTCCCCGTGTAGTTTTAGGGTATGAGTCGAAAAATGAGACAAATCATAGTTCTTAGTGGACCGCACCGAGGGAAACAAAGTCCTACTATTGGAACCTTCTAATGCCTACTGTTGTGTGTATAAGTGGTGGAACTATCCATCATTAGACTCCTTTGGTCCAAAGAGAGCTGGTTGATATAATAGACGGTTTGGATTATCCACTAGTGGGCCCATATAGTAGAATAAAATAAAAAAATAAAGGAAGAAAGAGAAAAAGAAGAAAAGAAAAGTAGTCCCTGGACTTTATTGTCCAGTGACGGTGAGGGTGGAAACTTATTGGGTTGCCACCACACGTGGACCCCACCATGATGAATTTGTTTAATCCACACCGTCCACCATCTCCTCATAATTTTAGGCCATGTGCCAAATTTTGAGGCAAATATGAGTCTCGAGTGGGCCCTACTAAGGGTATTAATGCCCATCTGTTGAAACACTCTAGGGCCCTCTTTGGAGCCCCTTGTCGTCCAAACCAGTCCTAATCAGAGTCTATTTGACCTCATTTGAGGTGGCCAGGATAGTGAACGAATTAGATTATCACTTGGGGTGGCCCACACAGCAGGAAGCAGCGATGTTGAATGTCTACCATTGAAACCCTTTTCTAGGTCCAGAAGTTTTGGATCATTATGATATTTGTTTTTCCTCTTCAATCTGGGTCCGTGGGACCCATCCACGCCGTCTACCCATTCACATGGGCCACACCATAATGCACGTGAGGTGTCCACTGTCCTTGGACGATGGGACCCACCCCACGTGTGGAGCCATGCTGATGTATGTGTCTGTCCAGGCCGTGCAGGGCCTAAACGCTGCATAGATATTAAAAATATATATATATATATATATATATATATATATATATATCATACTTATATATTTATAAAATGTTGTGGTGGGCCCTATGTTGGGACCCACCTCTGCTTTTAAAACAGGCAGCAAAGCTGCACGTGTGGCAACTATGAAGCTGCTCCTTTAACGCTAGTGAGCTCTGCAGGTCCCACGCGATGTACGTGTACATCCATGCCATTCTGATGGTGGGACCCGCCCCAGATGTATGTGCTTCATCCACACTGTCCGTTGTTTGGACAGTGGGGCCCACCATGATGTATGTGTTGCATCCAAACTATCCAACCATTTTGAAAGCTCATCTTAAGACTTGAGACTAAAAATGAGACAGATCTAGGATCAGGTGGACCACGTTACAGGAAATAATGGGTTTGAATGTCCACCATTAAACCCTTGGACTTCAAAGTTTGGACCAATATGATATTTATTTTCCCTCTCAATCCAGGCCTTTATGACCTTATGATTAGGTTGGTTGGAAAATAAACTGTATAGTGGGCTCTGTGATTTGTTTAACAGTGGAAATTATTATCTCAATTGCTATTTGTGGTATGGTCCAAATGATCCTTCATTATGATCTTTTCTTTGGGACTTGATGAGGCCCACATTGATTTATTTGTGGCCCGTCCGTTGAGCCCCACCTTGACACATGAGGCCCATGTGATTAGGCCCATCTTGATTTATTTGTGGACGTCCATGAGGCCCGCCTTGATGTATTTACGACCCATCCATGAGGCCAATGTGCAGGGCCCACCTATGATGTATATTAGGGCCAATGTGCAGGGCCCACCTGTGATGTATATTAGGCCTGATGTGTTGTATACGAGGCCCATGTAATGCGGCCCACTTGATGCTTGTATGGCCCATGTGGTGTATTTGAGGGCCAATGAGCAGGGCCCACCTGTTATGTATTTGTGGCCTTTGTCGAGGCCCAATATGATGTTTTTATGGCCCACATTGATATATTTATGGCCCATCCCTGAGGCCCACATTGATATATAGTGCGGCCCCTTTGATGTATATGGTAGTGTGGGCCCATTTGATGTATATGAGATCCAAGTATTACGACCCATTGTGATGTATGTGAGGCCTATATGACGAGGCCCGATGTGATGTAATCATGACCCATGTGCCGAGATCCACATGATATATATGTTTGATCCGAACAGCCTAATCTGATTTATATAAGGCCCATATGATGAGGCCCATCATGATGTATTTTCAGCCCATTTGGTGAGGCCCAAGTGATGTATATGTAGCCCTTGTATGAGGCCCGTGGATGCGACCCACCTGTTGTGTATTAGGCCCTTGTGTGAGGCCATGGGCTTACGATACATTTGGCTCTATGTGGGCCACTCCTTGGGAACAATGATGGTTAAATGGCCACATTGTTGGGCAATGATGGTTTAATGTCCACATTGTGACCTTCCCTTAGGCCTTGATCGGCCGATTGTCGAGGCCGATTATCGATCGATTCCGACTGTCGAGGCCGAGTATCGAGGCCAATTCCGAGTGTCAATTTTGATTGTCAAGGCCGAGGCCGATTGTCGAGACCTATATGATGTATATGCGACCCATAATTGGGGCCCATGATGTATTCGTGGCCTATGGGCAAGGCCCATTGTGATATGCCCATGATGCATGACCCATTTGATGTATTCGAGACCCATGTGTAGGGCCCACATGTCATGTATTTAAGGCCCATGAGCAGGGCCCACCTATTGTGTATATGTGGTCTTTGGGTAAGGCCCACTGTGTTGTATATTAGGCCTTTATGTGAGGTCATGGGCACATTATATGTTAGGCTCTACGTGTGTCATTCCTTAGGGGCAATGTTGGTTAAATGTCTATATTGTCGAGGTTAATCGTTATTGATACCGATTATGAGTATGTGACTGCATAGCATCATGGTACATGCCCATACGCATCATTTGCATGTTTGTTATGAGATGTGATTGACCATTGCATATGTCATTGGGCAGGATGATATGAGACTCCCTGATAGGCGAAGGTTATCTCACATGAGCGCACTGTATGCGCAGGATTGATGCATGACTGGATTGTATGACTCATGCATCTTGCATTGTGTTATGATTACTGTACGCCCTAGCGACATCAGGGCCATGGCCTTCACAGGCATATCGTGGATAGCAAAATGGGACACCAAAAATGTTTGGTTTTAGCATACGGGTGCCATAGATGTCCATGGGTGAAAATCCCTAAACCTCCGTGGCCAGGAGACGCCCCAACGTCGAGACCGAGTGGATATATATATGAGCGCATGAGGGCCGTATACTAGTAGGCCGCGTCTCCCACTATGTCGTGGTCGGTTGGGAGGGGGTGTGACCTTACCCACCTGAGTGAGGGGGTAATCTCTAGGTTGAGTTTGACCAACTTAAGGAATGGGTCCGCTATCGACGAGCCGGGCCCGATATTGGCAGGTGGATAGTGAGGTCTCTTCCACTTACCTAGTTGTGCGCTCGGATAGGGGCGGCAAGCTGGAGTAGCGTGTAATAGACCCCAGTGATGATCCCAGAGATGAACTGTACTGATATGTGGATTTAGTGAGCAGGAGTTGCATACTCATTAATGCATTCATTCATTCACTATCCACTCGAGTTGGTGGTGCGTAACTATTTGTTACGTGTGCCTTCGCAATGGCCAGGATTTCGGTTGGGGTGCGTGACTAACCTGAGATCAAGAGTTTACCACATGGAGTCTGACTATCCAAATTTAGGTATGGGACTGGTTTGGATAGAAGTCCCTTGTAATGGACCCTATAGCCTATGATACTACGTACTATCATCCTGACTTCACACTCCAGTATGGTCATTCCATTCGCACCACATATTGCATAACATCCGCGACATACGACATTTTGGGTTATTGTGTCTCTGCATTTATATGGCCTAGGTATGGCTGACGCTATTTGTGTTACTCATCAGGAATGTATGTTGTATTGCATCTGATATTTGGCTATCTATGATTCATCATTTGCATAGTTGTTTTACATTGTATATTCTGACATTGATTGACTTATGGACTTGTCCGTATGTTCGCTTACTCTGTTATCGTATGATTTATGATCTTGTCAATATTCCATTTACTATGATAATTCATGCTCTTGTCAGTATTTCTGCTTATTTCGACATTATACAATTTATGGATTACCAGTACTTTCGATATTCTGTGATTTATGGCATTGTGATATTTTATTTAAATCAACCTGATTTAAATGATTTTAAACTCGCAAGTATACGAATCATTTATAGATATGGTACGTATTACGAGATCGTTCCCACGAGGACTGGTCGTCACAATTCAAAATTAAAGACTCTTCTTAACTAATCCAACAAATATTTGTGATAGTAATTAAGTAAACTAATAAAAATCAATGAAAAAATAACCAAGAATAATGAGGAAAATTCAATCAAGGAGAAGACTAGGACTTTCGAATCCACCCCTAATTATCATAAACCTTGTTTTACCTGTTGATTCACCCTAATCCATATTGATATCAAAATAAATAAAGCGCACTCTATGTCCTTGGTCGGGCACACAGAATGTATAATTCCTTAAAGCATATGGATCACATCTTTCCATCCATGGTCAGGCATAAAGAGATGTAGATTCCTCTTTCTTCCTCTATAGGAACCTGTTCATGGTCAGACACAAGCACCTAGAATAGTAATCCAAACAACGTCCATAACTAGACTTTGGTTGAGCTCTTAGAATGGAGAAGTACAGGACTTCCAATTAAGCACACTAGAGAAGAAAACACATCAATTAAATCAAAACGAAATCAACACATAACAAGGGTTATTCAAGTTAGGGGCTTCATCTCAGCCCTAGCTAAGAAATTTAGCTACTCATGGAATCAAGTAGGAAGACGGAAAAATAATATTTATAAAAGAAAAACTCCATCCTCTCTTCCCTCTTGCTTTCTCTCTTTTGCTTTCTTCAAGCTCTCCCTGGATCTGCCCTGGATCTGTCAGCCACCCTCTCTCTCTCTCTCTCTCTCTCTCTCTCTCTCTCTCTCTCTCTGTTCTCAGATCCACGTCCAGCCACACACTCCTATCTTCTCTCTTTCTTTCTTCTCTCCAAAACGAACTTCTTCCTTGGATTCCTCTCAAACTCTCGATCCTTTTCTCCCTCTCTTTTTTAAACGAGCCTTCTTTCCTCTTTCTTATAGCAATGTAGGCGGTGGAGAGACGTGCTGGCATGTGTACAAAGAGTCGGTGGAGAGTTCTTTACGCAGCAGCGTGCGTAACTTCTTTACGCAACCAAGTTTCAGACGCAAAAACCACACATCTTTCCTTGCTCAGTTACCAAATAAATATCGTCCCTTAGGACGTTTTCGAGTCGTCTACATGATGGACGTATCAGATCTTTAATCTGATCAAGTATTGTGGGCCACAACTGCCCGAAAAAGTGCTGTGATGCTGGTGGGACCCATTCTCCCATTATTTTTGGAAATCCAATCTGTCCATTAGATAGAGGACGAGATTTCTGTCAGGAATACACAATTTTTACCTCCTTTTGATGAGGCCCACCCGTTGTCTTTCTCTGCCGTTTAGCTTGCTGTTGAACACATATATTTTTATAAGCGTTCTCTTTTGGAATTCCGTCACCTACAATTTGGCAATAGAGATGCTGGGATTCTGGTGGACGGCTTGGATTGTCCATTTGGGCAATGTATGGGACCGCTGTAACGGCAGTTGCCGTTTTCGCTGAAGACAGTCGGTCAAACCGGCTTTTACGGATTTGAATGGTCTGGTGCGGCGCGGCTACACATGTCCTCAATACACACGCCACACATGCAGGGTCCACTACGATGCTGTAGAGAAATCCAATCCATCCATCCTGTTTCTCATCTTATTTAAACCGTCTGGGTCAATTTTGAAGTATATCCAGATTGTAAGCGGGCCTAAAATTGGAGATTAATGGGCTGATCTGTCCGTTGGCCCACTTCTCGAGATATCCAATGGTTTAAATTTAATATGTACGGTTTATTTATGGCCTTCAGGCCATGTATGAAGTTTCGAGTCAATTGGATGGCGGAAACCATGTGATCTTGCATTCTGGACCATTTTCAGGCCTTTTTAACATGAACGGCTTGATTTTCTCGGATCCCTGGCATGTAAATTCTTCAGTCTTAGTTCTCTGGAGTGCGTCCCTTGCTCTGGTGACTTCGGAGTGTCAAATCCATGCTTGTAGTACTCTTTTTCCATCAACGCTCCTGATTTCATCCTGCAACAAAAATATAATTAAAATACTCCATTAAACATTATTATATACGTAAAATCAGGTACTAATTGGGGTCTGATATGTAATATTCGACCCTCATCACAACCCCCAACCCGCATTTTGCTAGTCCCGAGCAAAACATGCGAAAAATAATTTTAGAAATACACAACAATTTCTGTAAACCTGAGTGACTTGTGAATAAATCGTGCGGGAATTCTAAGATTCATGAATGGTGCACAGAATTTTTTTTTTTTCTGGAATCAAGCTCACGATAAACTTCATAATCAATTTCAAAATATTAATCCATTAATTAGAATATTCTAAACATTGAGTTCCATGAGTGTATAGTGTAATCTCGGCTTACTATCATTAAGAGATCCAATTGTCAATTTCATGATATCATTAGTAATTAACAACAGAATGCATGACAACTGAAACCAACACTTGCCTTACAGATTAACTTTTCATTCTACTAGCCTTTGCTTTTCTTTATGAATAGTAACGCCAAGGAGGGGAATCAAGTCCTCACCTATAGGGAGCAAACCTATGGCGAAAACTTGTCGCCTAACTTTTTCAAATGACAACCATAGGGTATCGAATCTACACCTATGGGGAGCAAACCTATGGTGAAGATTATATGACTTACGCTTTCTCTCAATTCTTAGTTATAGACCGAAGCTAAAAATTTCAGGCTGGTTCCTTTCATGCTTAGTGATTACCAAGTTAATCATTTAATGTTGAAACGGAACCTTAATGTGCAACCGAGATGTGATATGTGAGATCATGACTCAATCAATGTTTAAAAGTTCTAATTATGGGTTAACAATTCAAACTTAACTGTGAAATCTAACGGATGGCTGAATCCAAGAGTTATAAATTACCGACATTCTGTACCTTACGATGTTAAAATCACCCTTATCCTTCACAATCACTTCAAATGCATAAGAAATTCCAGAAAATTTTTTCACAATTTGTGCTCAAGACCAAGAAAATACTGATGAGGTAATCTAATCGCCCACCCCCAACCTAAAATCTACATTGTCCTCAATGTAAAAGAAATAAGCATACAATGCACATGGGACAATGAAAATAAAAGAGGAGTGATGGACAAATAGTACATGTATGAAAGAATCTAGAGGCTTTCCAAAAAATATCCATGTAAGAGCGAGTCAGCATAAGAGAGAAATCAACAAAAGTAAAATGATAAAAATGCAAAAAGAAAATCCTACCTATACCACTTTCGCAGGTGCTCTCGATTGCATTTAGCATATGCAACAAGCCGTTTAAACCCCTAGGTTGCCCCTTGTGAACGAGTTGTAGTCTCGTGAGGGTTTGCAGTAATGGTACCCACAAACATTGAATTGACCAGGAAAATAAAATGGAATGAAAAGATGGGTTGCCTCCCAGGAGCGATAAGTTTAACGTCTTCAGCCAGACAAGAATGGACCATGAACTAATCAATCTTGATACCCTGGGTCTGCCAAATAAATTTCCTCTACATCTTTATTCACCAAATCATCTAAATATGGTTTCAGCCGTTGACCATTTACTTTGAAGATATTCCCGTCTGTTAAATTTTGAATCTCAACTGCTCCATGAGGAAATAGTTTTACTACTCGATAAGGACCATACCATCGCGAACGTAGTTTTCCAGGAAAGAGGCGGAGCCTGGAATTGTACAATAATACCTTCTGGTTCGGTTCAAATGTCTTGCGAAGAATTGCTTTGTCATGGAAGATTTTTGTCTGCTCTTTATAAATTTTTGCATTCTCATATGCCTCATTTCGAATTTCCTCTAACTCATTGAGTTGAAGTTTACGGTGTGATCCGGCCTTGTGCAAATCAAAATTAAAAGTTTTGATGGCCCAATAAGCATGATGTTCTAATTCCACAGGTAAGTGACAGGCTTTCCCAAATACAAGCCTGTACGGAGACATTCCAATCGGAATTTTGAAAGCCGTACGATATGCCCAAAAGCATCATTCAACCGTTGCGACCAATCCTTACGATCGGGGCGAACCGTTTTCTCTAAAATTTGTTTAATCTCCCGATTTGACACCTCAACTTGATCACTTGTTTGTGGATGATATGGCACTGTAACTTTATGAGTGATGGAATATTTCTTCATTAAAGATTCAAACGGTTTGTTGCAAAAATGAGTACCCCCATCACTTATAATTGCTCGAGGAGTGCCAAAACGAGAAAAGATATTTTCTTTTAAGAAACGGACCACAACTCTGTGATCATTCGTTTTACATGGCACTGCTTCAATCCACTTAGAGACATAGTCAACGGCCACAAGGATATACACATAACCAAATGACGGGAGAAATGGGCCCATGAAGTCAATACCCGAAACATCAAATATTTCAATAATGAGAATATTGGTAAGTGGCATCATGTTCCTGTGGGAAATATTACCTGTACGTTGGCATTTATCACATGTTGAACAAAAGGCATGGGTGTCTCGAAACAGTGTAGGCCAATAAAATCCACTTTGTAAGACTTTCGCAGCTGTTTTCTTTGAACCAAAATGACCACCACAGGCATGATCATGACAAAAGGAGATTATACTATGAAACTCACTCTCAGGCACACATCTCCTAATAATCTGATCAGGACAAATTTTGAATAAGTATGGGTCATCCCAAAAGAAATGTTTAACCTCAGCAAGAAATTTGGATTTATCTTGTTTAGTCCAATGAGAAGGAAGTTGACCTGTAACAAGATAGTTTACAATGTCCGCGTACCAAGGTAATTGAGAAATAGTTAGAAGTTGTTCATCAGGGAAAGACTCATACATTGGCAAAGGATCCACTATGGACTCTAAGACAAGTCTAGACAAATGGTCGGCTACCACATTTTTGGAACCCTTTTTATCCTGAATTTCAATATCGAATTCTTGTAGCAAGAGAATCCACCGAATCAATCGAGGTTTAGCATCTTTTTTAGAAAGAAGATATTTCAATGCTGCATGATCTGAGAATACTATAACCTTTGATCCTATGAGATACGACCTGAATTTGTCTAGAGCAAATACCACCGCCAATAATTCTTTTTTAGTGGTAGAGTAGTTGAGCTGTGCATCATTTAGAGTCCTACTAGCATAATAAATGACATGAGGCATTTTGTTCAATCTTTGTCCTAGGACGGCTCCAACAGCATAATCCGAAGCATCACACATAAGCTCAAAAGGTAAACTCCAATCAGGTGGTTGGATGATTGGAGCAGAAGTCAGTAAATGCTTCAACTTATCAAAAGCTTGCCGACACTCATCATTAAGGACAAAAGCAACATCTTTAGCTAGTAAATTGCATAAGGGTCGAGAAATTTTGCTAAAATCCTTAATGAATCTCCTGTAGAATCCCGCATGCCCTAAGAATGATCTAATCTCCTTAACCGTTCTGGGTGGAGGAAGACTAGAAATTAAATCAATCTTGGCTTTATCAACTTCAATGCCTTTACTTGAAATAACATGCCCGAGTACAATCCCTTTTTGAACCATAAAATGACACTTTTCCCAATTCAATACTAGGTTCGTTTTTTCACATCTTTCCAAGACAAGAGATAGATGGTATAAACATTCATCAAATGAAGAGCCAAAAACTGAAAAATCATCCATGAAAATCTCAAGGAAACGTTCAACCATGTCTGAAAAAATACTCATCATGCATCGCTAGAAGGTCGTAGGCGCATTACACAACCCAAATGGCATACGCCGATAGGCATATGTACCAAAAGGACATGTAAATGTGGTTTTCTCTTGATCCTCGGGAGCAATGAGACTCTGATTATACCCGGAATAACCATCCAGGAAACAATAATAGTTGTGCCCTGCCAATCTCTCAAGCATCTGATCTATGAAAGGAAGAGGAAAGTGATCCTTCCTTGTGACCAGGTTCAGTTTACGGTAATCAATACAAACTCGCCAACCCGTAGTCATGCGCGTTGGTACTAACTCATTATCCTCATTCCTTTTCACCGTAATCCCAGACTTTTTAGGAACAACTTGAACTGGACTGACCCATGTGCTATCTGAAATGGGGTAAATGATACCAACATCTAACAATTTTAGCACCTCAGCCCGAACGACCTCTTTCATGTTAGGGTTAAGCCTCCTTTGCATTTCACGCGATGTTTTCGCGTTCTCTTCAAGATGAATACGATGCATACACACCGAGGGGCTTATTTCCTTTATGTCCGCTATTGTCCACCCAATAGCTGCCTTATGTTCTCTAAGAACATTAAGCAACTTACCCTCCTGTTCTTTATCAAGGTTAGCAGCTATGATGACAGGCAGGGTTTCAGAAGGTCCTAAAAATGCATACTTGAGAGTTTCAGGTAATTGTTTAAGGTCGACTTTGGGTGGTTTCTCAATAGACGGGACCAGTTTAGACTCAGATGGTGGAAGAGGTTCCACTCTCGCTTTCCATTTTGTTGTATTCATTTCTGGATTAGAGTCAAGCAATGCATTGACTTCTTGGATGGAACTTTCTATGTCAAAATCTCTGCCAAAATGTGCTAAACAAGTCTCAAGAGCGTCATCGGAAGATTCAAGGAAAGAGTCATGCACTAGACTCTCAAACATGTTCACTTCAAATATATCATCCGAGTCTGACATTTGTTGTCCAGCATTAAAAACATTGAGTTTAATCTTCATGTTACCAAAAGATAGCTTCATAACTCCGTTCCTGCAATTTATGATTGCATTAGATGTGGCCAAGAATGGACGTCCTAAGATAACCGGGATTTGACTTGTAGGATTCTGGACAGGCTGAGTATCTAGAACGATGAAATCCACTGGAAAATAAAACTTGTCAACCTGGATTAGCACATCCTCAACAACACCACGGGGCACCTTGACAGATCTATCAGCTAGTTGGAGTGTTATTTTAGTTGGTTTTAGCTCACCAAGTCCTAGCTGCTCATAGACCGAATATGGTAACAAATTAACACTGGCCCCTAAATCAAGCAACGCTTTCTGAACCTTATGCTCTCCTATGACACAAGAAATGGTAGGAGCTCCTGGATCCCTAAATTTAGGAGGAGTGTTGTTTTGAATCATGGAGCTGAGTTGCTCTGCAAGGAAGACCTTCTTATGAACATTCATCTTACGCTTTTGAGTGCATAAATCTTTAAGAAACTTAGTGTAAGCAGGAACTTGCTTGATAGCATCAAGCAACGGAATGTTGATTTGCACTTGCTTAAACATGTCCAATATCTCATTAAAGTTGTTTCCTTTCTTAACCGGTGCCAGACGTTGAGGAAAAGGTGCTTTAGGCACATAAGATGGCACATGAGTGGTTCCTGGAGAGTCAGAGTGTGTTGGACTTTGGATGCACTAGTATGTCTCTCCATTTCATTTTGATCTTCCGCATTGGACTTTGATTCTTCCCTAGGCATCTCTACTTTGTTCTCGATCTGTTTACCGGACCTAAGGGTAATGATTGATTTGGCTTGCTCATGATATTGTTCTTGGTTCGAATTAGAGCCAATCACATACTGTCCTTTTGGATTTACCACAGGTTGACTAGGGAACTTGCCCTTCTCTCTCTCACTCAATGTGACAGCAAGTTGACCCAACTGTACTTCCAGCTTGGTAATGGATTGCGCATTTGCATGTAAACTCTGCTGGTTAGCTAGTAAGGTATGTTGGGTGTCTTTTTGAAATTGAAGTGAACTCTGCATAAAAAGATTGAGTGTGTCCTCAAGAGATGGTTTCCTAGATTGTGGAGGCACTTGTTGATACTGTGAGAACTGCTGAGGTTGTTGACTGCCAACTTGGGAGTAAGGTTGCACAGGAGGATTTCCAGATGGTCCTCCTTGTTGTGGTCCTTTTGCCCAAGAGAAATTTGGATGTCTAGCCCACCCTGGGTTGTAGGTGTCTGAGTAAGGATCATTCCCAGGTCTCCGAAAGGTGTTCATAGCATGTACTTGTTCAGGGAGAAATTCTGGAAATGCTGAACTAGATGGACAAGACGGCGTAGGATGGGCGGGACTAGAACATATGGCACATGACTCGACTTGAGTTGTTTGTGGAGGTCCATTGTTTAACATTAAAGCATCCACTTTCTTTGTCAGGCTATCAATTTTGGCATAAAGATCTGGCATGACTCCTACCTCATATATACCACCTTTCTTCTGTGGTTGGGGACTCCTTTCACCTCTATTTGAGTAGTCCCATTGCTGAAAATTTTCACACAAGGTTTCAAAGAAATTCCACGCTTCAACATCACTTTTGGTCATGAATGACCCTCCACTGGGGGCGTCAACCATGCGACGGTTTTGGGGTGTCAGACCGTCATAAAAGTATTGAACCTGTTGCCACTTTTCAAAACCATGGTGTGGACATTTAAGAAGTAAGTCCTTCTATCTTTCCCAACATTCATGAAAGTGCTCACCCTCTTTTTGTGTGAAATTCGTAATTTCTCTACGGAGAGCATTAGTTTTGTGAACCGGGAAGAACTTGTTTAAGAACTTCTTAGACAGTTGGTCCCATGTAGTGATAGATCCAACTCCTAGAGAATTTAACGATGCTTTCGCTTTATCCTTCAAAGAAAAAGGAAAAAGGCGCAAACGGATCGAATCGTCTGAAAAGTTTTAGAACTTAAAGGTGGAGCAAATGTCTAAGAATTCTTTCACATGATGATATGGATCCTCCTTATCTGAACCCTAAAAGGAGGGCAACAATTGTATGACCCCAGGTTTAAGTTCAAAGTGTGCTGCCATGGTGGCAGGCAACACTATACATGAAGGCGCATTGAATTGGACAGGAGCTGAATAATCTCTAAGAGCTTTAGTTCCATTATCTTCCGCCATTTCAAATAGGATGTTTCTAAATCTTCTACGAAAGGTTCTTTCTATTTCAGGATCAAAAGGTGCTAGTTCTATGTTCAGAGATCTACGTCCTAGCATAAACTATGTTATCAATATAAGAAAGAAAACTAAACTAAGATGCAACCTAAGATGAATAAGACTAAAAGAAAAAGTTATGAATTCCTAAAAACAAGAGAAAGCTATGTAAACGAGAATTGGAAGGAAGAACCCGGAAAAAGGAGATGATGAATGTCTGAAGATTTGAGAGCTCTTCCTTTTGAAGACAATGTTATTTAACAGCTTCCTTCCTCAATTCCTGTAAACAAAAAGAAAACAAAAATAAATTAAATTTCCTAAAATAATGCTAGAAAAAATCCTAAGCAACGGTTAATTTTTAAAAAAGAAAGTTTCTAATTTTAGAAATAAAAGCTAAGTTAGTTTCTAAAAAGGGAAAAAAAAATTTCTAAAACTAGAAAATAGAAAGTTACTTGAAAGAAGAATCAAAATCTAAATTTAGAAAATAGAAAATTTCTAAAAAAAAATAAAATAATAATAATAATAAATAAATAAATAAATAAATAAAATAAAACCCTAATTCTAAAAATAGAAATTAGAAAAAAAATAGAAAATTTGGAAAGAGATTACCAAATTAGTAGTTTATGTCAGGTCCCTACAAAACAGGAAATAGGTTAGTTTCTAAAAAAAAAAAAAAAAAAATTTAACCTAAAGTTAGTAAAAAAACTAAGACTATGAATTATGATAAGAGAGAATCCTAAATCCAATTGGACCGAAACAGTCCCCGGCAACGGCGCCAAAAACTTGATGTTTTATTTAAATCAACCTGATTTAAATGATTTTAAACTCGTAAGTATACGAATCATTTATAGATATGGTACGTATTACGAGATCGTTCCCACGAGGACTGGTCGTCACAATTCAAAATTAAAGACTCTTCTTAACTAATCCAACAAATATTTGTGATAGTAATTAAGTAAACTAAATAAAAATCAATGGAAAAATAACCGAGAATAATGAGGAAAATTCAATCAAGGAGAAGACTAGGACTTTCGAATCCACCCCTAATTATCATAAACCTTGTTTTACCTGTTGATTCACCCTAATCCATATTGATATCAAAATAAATAAAGCGCACTCTATGTCCTTGGTCGGGCACACAGAATGTATAATTCCTTAAAGCATATGGATCACATCTTTCCATCCATGGTCAGGCATAAAGAGATGTAGATTCCTCTTTCTTCCTCTATAGGAACCTGTTCATGGTCAGACACAAGCACCTAGAATAGTAATCCAAACAACGTCCATAACTAGACTTTGGTTGAGCTCTTAGAATGGAGAAGTACAGAACTTCCAATTAAGCACACTAGAGAAGAAAACACATCAATTAAATCAAAACGAAATCAACACATAACAAGGGTTATTCAAGTTAGGAGCTTCATCTCAGCCCTAGCTAAGAAATTTAGCTACTCATGGAATCAAGTAGGAAGACGGAAAAATAATATTTATAAAAGAAAAACTCCATCCTCTCTTCCCTCTTGCTTTCTCTCTTTTGCTTTCTTCAAGCTCTCCCTGGATCTGCCCTGGATTTGTCAGCCACCCTCTCTCTCTCTCTGTTCTCAGATCCACGTCCAGCCACACATTCATATCTTCTCTCTTTCTTTCTTCTCTCCAAAATGAACTTCTTCCTTGGATTCCCCTCAAACTCTCGATCCTTTTCTCCCTCTCCCTTAAACGAGCCTTCTTTCCTCTTTCTTATAGCAGTGTAGGCGGTGGAGAGACGTGCTGGAATGTGTACAAAGAGTCGGTGGAGAGTTCTTTACGCAGCAGCGTGCGTAACTTCTTTACGCAGCCAAGTTTCAGACGCAAAAACCACACATCTTTCCTTGCTTAGTTACCAAATAAATATTGTCCCTTATGACGTTTTTGAGTTGTCTACATGATGGACGGATCAGATCTTTCATCTGATCAAGTATGGTGGGCCACAACCGCTGCAAAAGTCGGACAGCGTCCGGCGTGCGAAAACAGAGCATGCGGATTCCGTCCGCTGTGATGCTGGTGGGACCCATTCTCCCATTATTTTTGGAAATCCAATCCGTCCATTGGATAGAGGATGAGATTTCTGTCAGGAATACACAATTTTTACCTCCTTTTGATGAGGCCCACCCGTTGTCTTTCTCTGCCGTTTAGCCTGCTGTTGAACAGATATATTTTTATAAGCGTTCTCTTTTGGAATTCCGTCACCTACAATTTGGCAATAGAGATGCTGGGATTCTGGTGGACGGCTTGGATTGTCCATTTGGGCAATGTATGGGGCCCACAACACCAACCGGCGATGGTGCTGTGCGAGCGCTGTAACGGCAGTTGCCGTTTTCGCTGAAGACAGTCGGTCAAACCGGGTCCTCAATACACACGCCACACATGCAGGGTCCACTACGATACTGTAGAGAAATCCAATCCATCCATCCTATTTCTCATCTTATTTAAACCGTCTGGGTCAATTTTGAAGTATATCCAGATTGTAAGCGGGCCTAAAATTGGAGATTAATGGGCTGATCTGTCCGTTGGCCCACTTCTCGAGATATCCAATGGTTTAAATTTAATATGTACAGTTTATTTATGGCCTCCAGGCCATGTATGAAGTTTCGAGTCAATTGGATGGCGGAAACCATGTGATCTTGCATTCTGGACCATTTTCGGGCCTTTTTAACGTGAACGGCTTAATTTTCTCGGATCCCTGGCATGTAAATTCTTCAGTCTTAGTTCTCTGGAGTGCGTCCCTTGCTCTGGTGACTTCGGAGTGTCAAATCCATGCTTATAGTACTCTTTTTCCATCAACGCTCCCGATTTCGTCCTGCAACAAAAATATAATTAAAATACTCCATTAAACATTATTATATACGTAAAATCAGGTACTAATTGGAGTCTGATATGTAATATTTGACCCTCATCACATTGTATCCTCGGCATCTAATATTTGGCTCGCTTTGACTCCTCATTTGCATAGTTGATTTGTATTGTGTATCCTGATATTGTATGATCCATAGACTCGTTAGTACTTCCGCTTAATCTGATTACTCTGATATTGAATACTTGGCACTTACCTTATGCACACACTTACACCACCCCCTAAGCTTTCTATAAGCTTATGCACGATAGATGCGTGCAGGTGATGTTAGGTTGCAGCAGTGTTGAGCTTGGAGCGTGCGGCGGTCTTCTGGTGCTTGATTTTAGATTTATGTATTTCCCTTTCAGCATTGTACTCAAATGATTATATTAGTGGATATGTGATGATGATGTTGCCTTTGTGAATTGGGTAATCTTGTGGTTATGCTTATTACGAGTTAAACGTACAAAAGAAAACCTCCTTGTAGGACCCCAAGATCGGAATCTGGCGTATGGACAATAGGAACCGAGAATGGGGTACTACGGAGGCTGTCGACACCTGATTCGGCGATCGGGATTCCTATGAATCCAATTTTCAGGTTTGGGGCATGACAAAGACCCTCCGTGCGCACCAGCTTTACGCGAAGCTGGAGAAGTGCGAGTTCTGGCAGGAGGTAAAGTTCCTCGGTCATGTGGTGATAAGGCAGGGAGTCGCAGTGGACCTCTTAAAGATTGATGCCGTACGTTAGTGGGGCCAGCCCATGAATGCATCCATGATTCGCAGTTTCCTTGGTTCGGCAGGCTACTATCGACGTCTCATTGAGGGATTCTCTCGTATTGTAGCCCCGTTGACCAGGTTGACCTGGAAGGGTACCGAGTTCGTTTGGAGCGACGCTTGTGAGCAGACATTTGTGGATCTGAAGGACCGCCTTACGTCCGCTCCTGTCCTCACTCTTCCCTCTGGGAGTGATGGATTTGTTGTATTTACCGATGCCTCGCGAGTTGGTTTGGGTGTTGTCCTTATGCAGCACGGGAAGCCAGTAGCTTATGCGTCTCACCAGCTAAAGGTCTATGAGCTGAACTACCCCATGCATGATTTGGAGCTGGCAGCAGTTGGCTTCGCATTGAAAGTGTGGAGGCACTAACTCTATGGGGTGAGGTTTGAGCTCTTCTCCAACCACAAGATCTTAAAGTATCTGTTCTCTCAGTCCGAACTGAACATGAGGTAGAGGTGTTGGATGGAGCTCCTGAAGGGCTATGATTTTGATCTTCAGTACCACCCGGGTAAGGTGAACGTGGTGGCAGATGCCCTCAGCCGCAGCCACAAGGCCTAGTGGCACACATGATGATTCAGGAGTGGAAGATGTTATAAAATGTGTTAGCATTTGACTTCGAGATCAGCTTGCAGTCTGCTATTGTACAGTTATCGAGCTTGTCGATTTAACCCTTTCTTGTCACAAGGGTGATCAAGGCTCAGCGGGTAGATGAGTCAGTGCAAAGTTATCAGGCAGAGGTAACATTTAAGAGTTAATTAGATTGGCAGATTGGTTCTGATGGTGGACTTTGCTTTAGAAGCCGATTAGGTGTCCCGGATATTCCTGATTTACGCAGAGATCTTATGACCGAGGCACATCGATCGCGGTTCTCTATCCACCCTGGCCCAATGAAGATGTATTGCGATATGAAACGTCAGTATTTTTGGGCGGGGCTGAAGTGCAGATAGCCAGTTTTGTGACCGAGTGTGACATGTGTCAGTGTGTCAATGTCGATCATCAGAGACCTCGGGTCCCTTGCAGCCGCTGAGAGTTCCATTATGGAAGTGGGAGCATGTATCCACCAATTTTATCATGTGTTTACCGAGGACTCAGCGTGGTCACGATGCCATCTGAGTTGTCGTCAATCGTCTGACGAAGTCGGCGCATTTTCTTTCAATTCGTGCGACCTAGACTTTGGACCGGCTTGCGAGGTTATTCATCGAGGAGATTGTGAGACTGCACGGCTTTCCAGTTTCGATCGTTTCTGACCGAGACCCGAGGTTCACATCTCTGTTTTAGAGGAGCTTCCAAAAGGCGATGGGGTCTGTTTTGCAGCTCAGTACCGCGTATCATCCGCAGACCGAGAGAGTCAACCAGAACCTTAAGGATATGCTTCGGGCTTGCGTGATTGATTTCTCGGGTAGTTGGGACGAGCATCTGCGATTAGCTGAGTTCGCGTACAACAACAACTATCAGGCGACCATTGGCATGACTCCTTTTGAGGCATTATACGGCAGACCGTGCAGATCTCTGAGTTGTTGGACCGAGGTTGGAGAGTAGCGTCTCTTAGGTCCCGAGCTTGTGCAGCAAACATCAGAGGTCATCGACATCATCAGGTAGAGGATGCGCATAGCTCAGAGTCGGTAGAAGAATTTTGTTGATCGTCGGCGTCGCCTCTTGGAGTTTGCTGTTGTGGACCATGTGTATCTCAAGGTCTCACCCATGAAGGGTGTGGTTCATTTTAAAGCGAAGGGCAAGCTTGCCTCGAGATTTATAGGACCTTTTGAGATCACCGGGTGCGTTGGCACCATGGCCTATCAGCTTGCCTTGCCATCTTAATTGTCTAGCGTCCATAATGTTTTCCATGTCTCTATGTTGAGGAAGTGTGGGTCAGACATCGTTCCTGTTATTAATTGACAACCGTTGGAGGTTCGTGAGGACGCTTTTTACATTGAGCAGCTAGTTCGTATCTTCGATCAGAAGGAGCAGGTCCTCTGGACTAAGGTCATTTCTTTAGTGAAGGTGCAGTGCGGTCATCATAGTGTGGATGACGTATCTTGGGAGTGCGAGGTGGAGATTCGAGAGCGCTATCCCCATCTTTTCGATGTTTGATTGTATGCTGTATTGTGTTTTGATTATATATGATGTTATATTTTCTATTTCCTTGTGAGTTATGTTTAGTTGCTATGGTAGTATAAATTCCGAGGATGAATTTTTTTAGGTGGGGAGAGCTGTAAGGCCCGTATCCTAGTCCGTACCATTTCGTAGACTCCCGCCATCCTTCTCGTCAAATTTCGGCACCCCACGACCTATAATCGATGTTTACGCCCGACCCTAAGTCGTATCCCGTATATTTGAGTCGGCTTAATTCGAGACTTGTACCATTATGATTATGCTGTAGCCGCGATTCCAACGCCGCATCTTGCACACCGATTCGATACCCTGGCCAGGAGATGTGGGCCCGCGTTTATCTCGAAGAAACGCCTCGCATTTACGAACCCAAGAGAATCTCTACAACCTATCCAATCAATCAATCAATCAATCAAAGTACACAACCCATGCTTTCTTTCTCCCCAAGACAAGCAACCTAACCTAAGTCAACTCTCAAGTCAAGTACATCTATCACTCACATCCATCACTCACCCATCACCTCTCTCTTACAACCACCCTTTCTCTCTCTCTCTCTCTCTCTCTCTCTCTCTCTCTCTCTTTCTCTTCACATTCTCCAAGCAACCAAAGAGGTGCACGTCCAAGCACTTCTAAGGAGAGAAAAGTGTGTTGTGTGTGGCCCACTTCCTATCCCAAGATCCATTATCCTGGCCCTTTAATTCTTATCATCTTCTATCAAAGTGAGATACAAGGAGTTTGGCGTTCCATCGGACTAAGAAGATTGAACGGTGGGTGTTTTATAGGCCTAGATTTCATGTTTTGATGATGGGTCAAGTGGGGCCAATCGATTGATGGTATGGATCTCACTTTGGACCCTAGATGTGGCCGATGGTCCACCACAATTCACATGATCATTCCATGATGGGGTTATTCTCCATGGATCCCATCATGATGTTTACTTTTCTAGTTTAAAAGGGTCATCTAGACCTTCCATTTTGGTGGAGGAATCTCCACCATTGATTTTGATTTGATGGGCCTACTTGTATCGGGACCCACTTGATGTATGATTGAAATGCATGGAAGGGAGGGCTCATAGTGGCGGAGCCCTCGATCGCACGTCTCTCTCTCTCTCTCTCTCTCTCTCTCTCTCTCCTTCCCATATGTTATGGCCCACCTCGTGATATGTTTCACATCCATGCCGACCATCTAGTGGGCCCATCTAGCAGTCTGTTTAGGCGGGCCTAATTGGAGGAAATACATAAATATCCACTTTATCCAAGGCTGGTGCGTCCCACACATGTGGACTCACCCCAATGAGAAGTACATAGTGCCATGTGGGGCCCTACCTCGTTGGTGGTAATCCAGTCTGTCTAACGTCCAACCTCCCTGGATGCTGGAGGTTGGAAAGTAAAACTAAAATATTAGATTAATTCAAAATTTCTGGTGGGCAGCTCATGTAGGCCCCACCTTGATGTATGGATCTAATCCACGCCGTCCACCCTATTTCTCAGCTCATTTTAGGTGTTGAGCCAAAAAAAAGAGGCCAATCCGAATATCTGGTGGGCCGCATCATAGAAAACAACGATATTGACTGTTAAAAGCTATTAGGACCCACTTTAATGTTTCCACACACCAAAACATACTGAATATTGGGCTTGTTTGGTCGGTCATGAGCTATAAAATCTAATGGATGGAGTGGATCCTCCTAATGCGAGCCCCACCTTGGAAAAACCATGGGAAAACTGAATTATATATATATATATATATATATATATATATATAAGCAGATTACATTTACATGACTTTTAAAGTGTATTTTTTTAGGCAAATATTACTTAGTAGATGCTGGTTTTGCAAATACACCGTGCATTTGATAGGGCCCCTTTTTACAGTGGGGCACCCCAGAAATCAGCCGTATACAGAAGCTCAGGTGGCCCACACGGTAGGAGACAGTGGTGGGTTGAACATCTACCATTAAAATTCCTCTGGTACAGAGGTTTTAGATAAATATAAAATTTATTTATTTATTGTTATTAGGTCTGTGTGACCTTATTAACTGTTAGGATGGAAAATAAACGTTATAGTGGGCCCCACGTGGGTCCCACCTGTGATGGGATTGGATTGGCAGGTATACCACACACTAACCCTATAGCTGCTATGATGTAGCAGGTTATCTGGAGCCCACCTTGGTGATGTGTGCACCCGATTTGTGGGGTCCTCGTTGATGTATGTGTTGTATCCAAACTGTCCATCCAATTGGCAAGCCCATCTTAGGCTTAAGACTAAAAATGATACAGATGTATCAGGTGGACCACACTACACAAAACAGTGGAGAGATGAACGCCTACCATTGAAGTCCTTTTTAGACTACAACCGTCTTGGATTAAATTGATATTTGTTCTTCCTCCCAACCAGGTCTTTGTGACCTTACTAACAGATTGGATGGAAAATAAACGTGATGGTGGGCCCTGGAATTTTTATAACGGTGAAAAATCATTATCTCCACTGCTATTTGTGATATGGTCTAGATGATCTTTCAATACGATTCATTCCTTTGGAAATGCTCTAAAATGATCTCTAAATGGGTTATAGACCATTGCAATGTATATAAGGCCCATCAGTGAGGCCCACCTTAGTGTGTATAAGGCCTGTTGTCGAGGCCCACCTTAATATATATGAGGCCCATGTGATGTGGCCCATTTGATGTATTTGAGGCCCATGGGTTGAGGCTCAATGAGATGTATATAAAGTCCGTTGCAATATGTGATTCCACCATGGTTTATGTAATGATGTTTATGGCTGGCCATGCCTTGGGAGCAATGATGGTTTGACACCTACATTGTAAGAACAATGATGGTTAAATGTCCGCATTGTAACTCTCCCTAGGGCCCATTGATAGGCTCATACTTGTTGTGTGTAGGTCGTCTAGGCCCATCTTCGTTGTGAGGATTGTTCATCACCTTATAACATGCTTAGTATAATTTCATGACTCATACCATATGCATCATATGTATGCTTGATATGAGTAGTGACTGATCATAGCATATGCCATTGGGCAGATTATTTATGGGACTTAATGATAGGAGTTACCCACATGAGCGCGCGGTACGCGTAGGATTGCTACATGACTGGACGGTGTGACTCGTGCATCTCGCATATGTGTGACATGATCATTGTACGCCCTAGCGACATCAGGGCCGTGGCCTCCACAGGCACATCGTGGATGACCGGATTGGATATCAGAAATATTGGCTCTAGTATTATAGGCACATATGATGTCCTTGGATGAAAAATTTCAGAACCTTTTTGGTACCAGGAGATGCTCCAACGTCTAAACCGAGTGGGTACACGAGCGCATGAGTACCGAATACCATTCGGCCGCGTCTCTCACTGTGTCGAGGTCAGTTGGAAGGGGGTGTGGCCTTATTCGCCTGAGTGAGGGGGTTGTTAGCTAGGCTGAGTTTGACCAGCTCATAAATGGGTCCGCTATCGACGAAACAGGTAGGTATTGGCAGACTACTGGTTAGGCGGATAGTGTGGTCTCTTCCACTCGCTAGGCTGTGTGGCTAAGGAGGTGGCAGGCAGTGTGGAGTGTATTAGACCTTGGTGATATTCCAGAGGAGAACTGTACTGATATATGTACTTGATGAGGACTGTCATGCTTGCATTACATCTCGCATATGACATTCTCCTATATAGGCCTCTCATCGCATGGCCTTGGTATGGCCGATAAGCATTCATGCCTTGCATCGCATAACCTTGGTACGGCTGATAGTATTCATGGATTTACCAACATATTTCTGCATTTCTCTGATATTGCATACTTGGCACTCACCTTGCCCACAAACACCAACCTCTAAGCTTTTGTAAGCTTATGCATGACCGTTGCGTGCAGGTGATGTTGGATCGCAGCAGCACTGAGGCAAGAGCGCGCATCAGATTATTTTGGAGCTTTTTGATCACCTTGTATTTCCCTTTCCGCATTGTACTTAAAGTTTTTGATATAGTGGATATGTGGTGATGTTGTTTTATGACTTGGTTATACTTGTGGTTATGGTGTATTATAAAAAAAAGTTCATACTGAAAATCCCCCTTGTAGGATCCCAGGATCAGAATTTGGCATATGAGTACCTGGAGTCGAGAATGGAGCACTACGGAGGCTGTTAGGGTCAGATTCAGTGATCGAAAATTTTGTGAGCCCATTTTTTGAGTTTGGGGCGTGACAATAACAAAAGTCCAAAAGATCAGGCACATACTCTTGCCTCAATGTTGTTGCGATCTAGTATAACCTGCACGTAAACAACATGCGTAAGCTTACTACGAAGCTTAGAGAGTGTGCATGTATGCGTAATGCATGGGTCAAGTATACAAATATCAGAGTAAACAGAAATGATGGAGGGCTAAACTATTAAGTCCATAAATGTTATCAACCATACCCAGGCTATGCAATGTAAGGGCCTACATGACCAAATGTCATATGCTAAAGATGCAATACAACATGCTAATCCTCCGCTAGTCCACATATCAGAATAGTTCTCAATTGGATCATCACTGGGGTCTAATATATTTCTGGCACTGGCTGTCGCCCATCATGCGTAAGACCAAGCAAGTGCAAAAGACCTCATCATTTGCCTCATTAGTAGTATACAGAAAATCACCTACCCCATCGATAGCGAACCCATTTCACGAGCTGGTCAGACTCAGCCTATTATGTAGCCCTCTACACCTCGGCAGGTAAGGTCAAACCCCATTCCAACCAACACTGATATAATAGGAGACACAACCTACTAGTATCTAGCCATTGTGCATTCATGAATCCACTCAGTTTAAATGTTGGAGTATCCTACTGGTACCATAGGGTTTAGGTACTTTCACCCAAGGATGCATGTGACGTCCTGTAACCTTAATCGTTTCTGGTGTCTATAAAATCATTTACCAGCCACAACAAGGCTACGTGACTACCTCCCTGGTGTCACTAAAGAGTAGATGCAATGTGTCACACATAATGCATAATGCATGAATCACACTACCTAAGTCATGATAAATCATGCGCGTACCATGCAATCATGCATGGCGACCCTATCTTGTACAGGTTCCCCAAGTACCTAAAGCTGAAAAGGCGTATGCTACGACCAATCGTAATTCCAAGACAGACACGCACATGATGCATATGGGTAGATGAATGAGCAAGGTATCCATTACACTAAGCATATGGGCAGATGAATGAGCAAGTTATCCGTTACACTAAGCATATGGGCAGATGAATGAGCAAGTTTCCATGAGGTCAACCTCATGGTACCATTTCCACACACACAAACACACATTATAAATAAATGCTAATATGCCCACCTTCTCATGTGAGTATTCATGTGCACCTTTGCACAAGTTTCTTAGGCACAAAATCTGAATGGTCCATGTGATGTGGCACTCCTTAAAACCTTACAAGCCCAACTTTTAGCCCGATACAAAACTTTGGTGGGCCAAAAAAGGAAAAAATTTCCTCCCTTAATTTGCATCTCTTTACTATGGCCCATCAAGCTAGAAATTGGGCCCATGGAGTTTCAAGGGGTGCCACATCACATGGACGATTTAGATTTTGTACTTAAGACATGTGTGCAAAGGTGCTCACCTAAGAAGGTGTGCAGGTGAGCATTCCTCTGTGTGTGTGTGTGTGGGCTCCACTCTGATGTGGGTCAAGCATCAACACCATTTAGTCAGATGCACCATTCCATGGTGGGCCACGGGCTTGAAAATCAAGTAAATCCATGACTTGGGTGGGACACATACAACAGTAGAGAGAGGTTATCCTCCCATTAAAAAATTCATAATCATTTATTGGGCCCACCGAGATGTGGTTCATAGATCTATCCCATTCATTGTATGTGTCCCACTTGGATGAGGAGTCAGACCAAGTTTCAGTCGCATTAAAAACTCAGGTGCCACCACCAAGCGCTTTTATATATTTTAGTCATGTCTTCACATAGTTTTAGATGGTATGGCCCACTTGAGTTCCGTATACGGTTGAGTTTTGGGATGTCCCATAACTTAAAAGGGACCCATCAAATGCATAGTGTTGATGTTCAACACATATCATGGTGGGGCCCACACAGCTCGACCTCATGAGAAGTTCTCATGAGATAGGTTGGCCATACCATCTAAAATCATGTGAAGACATGCTTAAAATATATAAAAGTATTTGGTGGGGCCCAACTGAGTTTTGGATGTGGCAAAAACTTGGTCTGACCCTTCATATAAGTGGGACACACAGTGGATGGTCTAGAATTGTGAACCACATCTCGGTAGTCCCAATGAATGATTATGAATGTTTTAATGGGAGGGTAACCCCTCTCAACTATTGTATGTGGTGTGGCCCACCCAAGTCATGGATTGACTTAATTTTTAAGCCCATGGCCCACCATGGATTGGTGCATCTGACTAATGGGGTAGATGTTTGACACACATCACGATGGGGCCCACACAACTCTACCTCATGGGAAGTTCCCATGAGGTTGACCTTATAGTACCAATTCCCCCCCTAGGCATGCTCACCTGCGCACATGCGCACCTTTGCACACGTGTCATGGGCATCTAATCCAAATGGTCCATGTGATGCGCCATCCCATGAAACCGCAAGGGACCAAATTTCACCCTGATCTAAAACTTTGGTGGGCCATAGCAAAGAGAGACGCAAATCAAGGGAGAAAACTGTTTTCTTTTTTCAGGGCCCACCCAAGTTTTGGATCAAAGTAAAAGTTGGGCCCTAGAGGTTTCATGGGGTGCTATATATATATATATGCTCACACACAACTAGTTGGACACTGCATTTTGGTCCAACTAGCTGAGCACTTAATGATAAAAATTTTCTCTTAAATACAATATACACACACTTGGTTCGCATTAATTAATGCTAATTACTATTAATAGAGAGGGCCTTTGCTTCGTGTTAGCTTTTCAAGAGGTCTTTTTTAAAATGATCTTCGGCTTGGGTGGGTCCCACCATGGTGTTAATGTAAAAGTCACCATGACCATCACATGTGTCACCCCATAAATAGTGTGTAAAAAGAGCTCACCTTAAAAAATGATTCCTTTGATGAGGCACACTTAAATCAAGTATGGCCTAATTTTTGAGTTTTATGCATTACCTTTAGTGTGGCATCTAATGATGGGAGTAGATTTCACTTACTCATAATTGAGGGTCTTGTAAAAATCAAAGATAAACGTCTCTCCCTCTACTGTTCTATTGGTGTGGCCTACCTGGATCAAAAGTCAGTATGATATTTTGTCTTCAAACATGGAATGAGATGACACGTCTGATGATCATGGTGGATCTCACATGCACATCACGACAACACGTTGGCCCAATAAAAATAAGGTTAGGCATTCCTCTTCCACCGTTATGCTTATTTTGGCTTCACTTATAAGAAAAAAGGGCCCTATTAGAAAAAGAAGAAGAAGAGTGGATTAAGTGCGGCTCCTTTCTCATGCAACACATATCGTCCCTATCATGTCACCCGCCTTGATGTAGGAATTATATATCCATGTTGTCCATTGGTTTTTTCAATTCATTTTAGAACATTAATCAGAAAATGAAGCAGCTATAAATCTCAAGTGGTCCACACCATAGGAAATAGTGGATATTGAAGTCTTACCATCAAAAATTTCCTAGGGCCCACCGTAATTTTTACTGGCACCCAACTTTTTGAAAAGGTCACAAAGACCTTGATGAAGTAAAATAAAAATAAAAAACAAATTTCAGCTTGATCCAAAACTTTTGGACCACAAAATGTTTTTAATGGCCAATCACCATAGTTTTTGTGTTGTGGTCCACTTGAGAATTTTATCTACTTCATTTTTTGAATTATGTCCTATCATGAGCTGAAAATATGGATGTAAAGCATGAATATACAATATGTATATGAAGGTAGGCTTAGGGTAAGGGATGCACAGTACTGCGTGAGAACATGTTGCAGCTAATCTGCCCTCACTTTTTTGGGAACACACTTTTTCTCTAGGGAATCGGAAGAAGTTTAACAACATGAGATCAAGCCAACCTTGATTTTTGATATGGCCCACCGTGTCATGTATGTAAGTTCCACTCCAACCATTAGATGTGTAATCTCATTGTGAGTATAGAGCCAAAAGATATTGCAGACTCGTAATTCAGGTGAGCCACACCAATAGAAAATTTAAAGTAGAGATGTTCGCCTTTGATTTTTACAGGACCCCCTAATCATAATTATGTGAAATTCACTCCAACCATAAATGCGACAGCAAAGGCTAGGTGAGGGACCCAAAAATAAGATCCACACGTGATTCAAGTGGGCCTCATCAAATGAACCATTTTGGAGCGTGAGATTTTTCAGCACATTGTTTCCAGTTGTGCAGTCCACCTGAACCACCGATGGGGTTGATTTTTTAGTTCCTAAGTCTAACATGGGATGACACACGTGATGGTCGGGTGAATTTTACATTAGCACTACAATAGGACCCACCCAAGCCAATGGCCATTTTGAAACACCTGTATGAAAGGCAACTTGAAACAAAGTCCTATCTCTCTCTCTCAACATTAATTAGCATCAATTAATTCAAACTAGTTGGGCCATCCAACTAGTTGTGTGTGAGCATTACTCATGTGTGTGTGTGTGTGTGTGTGTGTGTGTGGGGTTGAAAGTCGGGCAGGTTAGGTCGGGTTGGTGCTCAACCCTAGCCCAACCCAAGGTTCCTATACCTTAACCCTAACCCAACTTCTAGTTAGAATTCTCAACCCAAGCCCAACCCAAGTGTGCTCAGTTGGGTTGGTCAGGTAGATATATACTAATATTTTCATTATTACATTAGTTTATTATATTTTCAATATACGTCTTTTTTTTGTACCTACAATTTTATTAATTATATATGTAGTTATTTATAGTAAAGAAGTTCAAACGAGCTAAAATATAGGACAACCACTCCTTTAAAAGTTGTATTGTGTATCAAACAATCTATTTGGGAGAGAGAAATCTGGCATATCTTGTTAGCTTGAGTCATCGAAAATGACGTGGACCAATGAAACCCAACGACATTGGAATTTCTTGTGCCTTCAACACAGATGATCCGCACTCAATTATAATTAATTTATATGGAACTTATATATTGATCGGGTTTAGGTTGGGTCAGGCAACTTGAGACCTCAACTCGAGTCCAACCCAAGTTTTATCAGGTTAGTGTTTATATGCCCAAACCCGAGACCTAACCCAATACATCATGCCCATGCCCAACCCAATGTCAGGCTAGTCACGGGTCGGTCGAGTTGAACCCGCCCAACTTTCAACCCTATATATATATATATAAATGGTTCTATGCGGTCAAGCTCATGGGAACTTCCCATGAGGTCAAGCTGTGTGGGCCTCACCATGATGTGTGTCGAAAATCAACACTGTGCATTTGATGGGTCCCCTTTAAATTATGGGATATCCCAAAAATCAGCCATATACGGAACTCAGGTGGGCCATACTATCTAAAATCATGTGAATACATGCCTAAAACATATAAAATCACTTGGTGGGGCCCACCCAAAATTTGGATGCATCTGAAACTTGGTCTGACCCCTCATCCAAGTGGGACACACATAATGGATGGGTTGGATTTGTGAACCACATCTCGGTCGGCGTGGATTAGGTACTACCCCCACTTGTTCCGAGCTCAAGACTGGCGGAGGCCTCGTGGGCCACTGAGGGTGGCTGCAGGGCACTGTAATGTATGAGTTCTATACACACCCTTAATCCATTTTTCCATATCATTTTAGAATGCTGGACAAAAAATAACGTGGATTAAAGGATTAAATGGACCACGTAGTGGGGATTAAATTCCTACCGATGAAAAATTATGAGGGACGACAAAAGTTATGGATCAGGATGATATTTATTTTTTCACTTCATCCAGGTGTATTTGACCATATCAATAAGTTGGATGGAAAATAAATGACATGATGGACCCTATGAAGGTTTTAATGGTGGGCATCCTTAGCACCGTGTAGACATAGAAAATCGGCGCCCATGCTGGTTTGTATGTTATGTTTTGGTGGTGGGGGTGATTAAGCTGATTTGTGGATGTTAGAGTTGCCACTAGCCAATTAATCTCAGAATCTCGCAGTCAGCTAGAACCCGCGAAATATGTAAGGTTGGAGAAATCCGAAGTCTCTCCTACCTTAGATTGACTCCTAGTCTACGATCCAGGATTCCGGGTAAGGGACCTCAGTTACAAAGAGGGAAGGTGTTAGGCACCCTCTCTGCTTGTATAAATGTACAGTCTCTACTTGGTATGGTACGAAAATCTCAAGGGATGAATGATGTGGTCAAAGTAGGACTAGGCACACGTGGATTTATGATGCGGTAAGATCTGAGATTTCGGCAAGCCACAGAGCATACATCCAACGGCATGTCTAGAAGGTAGATGTGATGATGCTTATGTAAAGAAGGTAAAGAAGAGTTGACTAAATCACTAGGAATTTCTAATGTGACAGGATCTGATGTACGGCAAGTCACGGAGCATACGTTCACTAGAGATCTAGAGGAGCAAGGGGGTTGAGAAGGGAATAGATGTCATGGTGAATGCTTGCATAAAGTAGAAGAATCTTTGTCTTGATCTTGAGTAGGATAAGACATGAACTACGCCATGATTAATCTATGCTAGGCTTGCCGAGTTAGGGAGGTCCGGACAAGGCTAAGGAGGAGCTAAAAAATCTGAACTTGAAGGCTTAGGAGCACCTCTTCACCCTCACTCTCTCCCTCTCTCTTTCTCTCTTTCTCACTTAAGCTTGGAAGTCAAGAGTTGTCTTTTTTTAAAATTTGAAGAGGAGAGGGCTATTTATAGCCTTCTCCAATGGTCTTTTGGTAATTTTTGGGTTTGAGAAGGGTAAATGTTGATGTGACAAGTGGTGATTGGTTGAGGGGAGGGAGACGCCACGTGGCGCACTCTCATTGGCTATTGGGATTGGTAAAAATGGTAAAAAAAGTTGGATGGGAGGGTAATTTCTGAAGAAAGTTGACTTTCAGATGCTGGGACAGCTGTCTCCAGAAATCCACACCCGGGCCACGCACGGCGGTACTCCAAGTACTGCCGGGCAGTAGTTTGACTACCGCCGACAGTAGTAAGGGCTTGGGCCGAGCTCAAGTGTGTGGGCTTGTTTGATGCACTGGTTCATTCGATAGTCCCCCTTTTCGGGTTTTGGGGTTCAAATAGGTGGACTAAGGTTTGGGTAAAGGGTTCTGGTCAGGGTATAGGGTATAGGCGGGGGCTGTATGTGGATTGAATGATTTGGATTGAGATTTCAGGTTACGGATTGGAAGTTCGAGATTTTGGGTCGGGGTTTTGGGTTAGGTTCAAGTTGGGATTAGGGTTTGGTTTAGGATATTATCATGGTCCCTGGATTGCCTTAGCTTTCTCAAGATTCTAGCCTGGGTGGGGTGTCTACAGATGCCCCTATTTGACCGAGGTTATGGGCAACCTAAGGTTAAAGTGAGTGGACACCCCACCCTTCTGGTTAGAAAGGATAGTGATTCTAATCTGTTGCCTACCATTGTATCATTGTCAGCTGACTGTTTGGAGAAAAATAACTTGCACATATCAGGAGGGTTGAGGGAAACATTGTGATTATCCCATGCACATTTGTCACGGCTTTACGGGTCACCAATCACAACCCTTTCATGTCAGATTGTTAATAGCATTAGAGGGTAAGTCTGAAAGTAGGGCCTTTGTGCGTTGGTGTGACTTTACGAGGATTCCCATATTGTTAGGTCTATCGTTCCTTTGCTACATAATCACCTTAGGAGTATTCGATCCATTTGATCGTGAAAGTGGTTAGCTACCTTGTGCGTTGGTGTGGCCTTACGGGGAACTCATTACGCTGACTTGGACTCGATCAAATTTTGCAAACATCCCGAACTAGGTATGTGCAGGTAATCTTTTGCCATGCAATCTTCAGATTCTGATACTTTGGTTACAATGAATTGTTATCACTTTGAGTTTGATTATTCTTTCTAGAGATAGATCCATTCATTTCTACTAGCATTCGTACGACTGTCTAGATATAAAGATCAGGCCAATTGTACATGTATCATGTACGAATTCGATTATCCTCCGGGGAAACCGGGGGAGACCGAATCTTATTTAGCTGTTTGCACTGACCGCAACTGGAGAATATGGAAGATTCCTCAGTGTACTACGTGTCGCGTGCATTTTTTGAAAACCTTTTTTATTTGAAAGCTATCCTCTTCGAAGTTAGACTCCTTGGGGATCTTATTTGAAAATATAACTTTTGGATTTTTTTGGAAAACGTTCGTTCGATTTCGCGGGTGGGCATCGTCGTTCAGTTTTTTAATTTTTTTCCTTTCTTTTTTCATTTTTTCTTGGTTGTTACCCAGCGGACCAAAGGAAGGACCGATCACTTCATCTTATCATGGGGGCAGGCACGCTGTCCCATGCGCTTTTGGTTGGGGGTGGCAGTCGTGGATTGCCGGCGACGGCAGTCCGATTACCGCCGGTCCGTCATTTTGCCCGCTGGTCCGTTGTGTGCATCGGTCCAGATGGTGGCTTCTCCTCCCTTATTTGAAATCGGATTTTGGACGTCTAGGGACTCCATTGTGGTCCCTGGAAGCTCTTTGGTGGAGTTTTTTCTATTGATTTTTGGCTTGTATTTTTGTATTTTCTTCCTTCCTCATTTTCAGGGAATCTTGATCAATGGATTCCTGCTGGATTTTATTGGACCATTTATTTGAGGAGTTATTAATGGGTCGGACCTGTTCATGGGTTTTGGGAGGGCCATGATCGGGGCTGTTGATCCGTTTTAATTAGATCTTAACTGTTAGATCTTGTTTGACTTGTTATTTTCGGGCCAAAAGTTGGCTTATTTTTTCATTTTTCATTTGTTTATTGTATTTTTTTTGGTTTGGTTAGAGTGGGGTGTGATAAGAAAGGAGCCCCACCTTTTATCTAGAGAAATTTTTTTTTCTTTTTTTTTTTTGGTTTTAAAATTTGAATGATCTAGACCATTGGATGGGTGATTTGGGGGCCACTTGAGTGCTTTGATGGTATAGACTTTGATGGTTGGTCACTTTTGTGGATGATGTATAGATGAGATTTTTTAAGTGGGCCCCACATCATGATCTTGATGTGGCCAGATACATTTATTTGAATATGTGGCCTTAGGAATGGATTTGTGAAGGTGGGCTTGAATTAGGGACATGTGGGTATGGAGGGTGGTCTTTGAAAATGGGCCTTTGAAATGGGCTTTGGAATGGGGCCTTGGAGTGGACTATTGGAATGGGCCTTAGAATGGGCTTTTGAAAATGGGCTTTGGAATTGGGCCTTTGAATGGGCCTTGAAAAATGGGTTTGGACCTCGGAGACATGGGCCTTGGAAAATGGGCTTGGAAGTGGGCCTTCGAAATGGGCTTTGACTTTTGACCATTGACTTGTACTTTTTGACTTGGGCCTTTTGACATTTTGGTGAGAAGGGTACTTACCTGTGAGCCTTGTTTATGCAACATGCCTCGCCGTGGTAGGAAAGAGGCCGGTCCTTCTTGCCAATCGGCCGATCCGTGCTATGTACCTTGAGAGGGCCGACACCTCTTTGATGTGGCCAGGGAAGGTGGTGAGCCTGCGATTCTCAGGGGACGTGGGGTTAGGACACACTGACCTGATTGGTTTCATGATCCGCAGCCTCTGTTCTTTGAGGTGTTGGAGCGTACTCCATTTACCAACTTATTTCGGGTTCATCTGAGTAAGACGATCATGTCCCTTTTATCTGCATTGACCGAGCGGTGGCACACCGAGACCTATACCTTCCGTTTGCCATTTGGGGAGTGGGGCATCACTCATGACATATATATGTAGTTGGGTCTTCGGTATGATAGAGGGTCCGTTCCTTTTGAGGAAGATCTTCCGGTACCTTCTGATGATGATTGGATGGAGCTGTTGGGGATGATGCCAGATGCTTCAGATTTTTTCGGCCATTGATTCATGCTGCTTTGGCTGTCCTTGAACTTTGCTAGGCGCATCCCCGAGACTGAGGCTACGACCATGGTGAAGGCTCGTGCTCTGATTTTGTATATTATGGGGGCGATGATTTTCTGTCACGGGAATGGGATGGTGAGTTCCCATCTGTTATCGCTTGTGGCCAATATCGCCTTTCCCATGCCATACAACTGGAATGCAGCAATCCTTACTCATTTGTATAAGGGGCTGGACAAAGCCAACCGCTACATTAACCGATCTTTGACTGGCTTTTATTCAGTCATCGAGGTACATTTTTAGATATCCCTTCTGCATTATTCTCCCCGGGGATGGTATGTTGCACTTTTCTGATTGTGACCTTGTGCAGGTTTGCTTTTTTGATCATTTTTCCCACCTAACGCCCACTTTGATTCACCTCCTTTTCCACGCATGATGCTGTAGTATAAAGATAACCATAGCCGTACGCGTATGTTTTCTGATCTCGCGTGGAGGTCGAATGTAGATGCCCTTGTTTCTGATGATGGGAGTGATTATCTTGCCCTATGTTGCTAATGTGCTGTCTACTTTCTACTTATCTTTCTGCCCTTGATTTCTCATTTTTCTCTTTTCCTGTGGTTTCGGACTAGGCCGCACCTTCGACCGAATGCGGCACTTACTCATGGAGCTCAGGAGGCTTTTCAGGCCTCAGGACAGCGTCGCATCCTAGAGGATCCTCGTGTGACAAAGTGGTATCTTGGAGAGAGGCTCTTCTAGCAGTTGACTGGCAGTCCATTGGTTCCACTTAGTCCACCATCTGGTCCATCTGATTGGAGGTCAGTGCCCGAGCGGGAGTTGGCTGCTGCTTTGGAGGGCTTTGATACCAGTGCCTTCGTTGATCCTACCAGAGAGTACAGCCCATGGTGTGAGCAGTACGGTATCGGCCCGATTTTGTAGTCTGGCTATGCTCCATGTGACGGCGTGCATTTCGCTGGAGGAGGGATTTTGGGGCCCCACTTTCGTCGGAAGGATACAGATGCCTATCTCCCTGACGATGATTAGCTCCACTGTATCTTGTGATCATGTATCACTAGCTGTGTAATCCTCTTTATATATGAAGTTCCAGTTGCTTAATGTTACTTTCCTGAATTGTTCTTGGTCGTTTTGTCATCTCATTTGGGCATTTTGATGCATATTACATGGTCCTGACTCTCTGTAGTGGACCCCACTTGATTTTGCCCGACAGTAGGCCCGGGCGGTAGTCAGACTACCGCTGCTGACTTTTTGCCCGTTCCGCCTATTTTGTCAGGTGCTACAGTGATGCAGTGATGTCATACCTGAAACGGTACTCCGAGTTCCGCTAGTGGTAATCCGATTACCGCCTCCATCCATCTTTTCTTCCACCGAGTCCTCTCCTTCTCTATTCATTTTTCCAGTCGCTTTCTGGACATTCTCGTCCGTCCCTACCCTCTGATCATTCCCTTTGTCCCCTTATCCTTCTTTGTTGTTTCTTTCTCCTTGTCTTCTTCCTCTTTTATCCTTTTCTCTCTCTTTTTTTTTGGATTTATTATGGCTACCCATGATGAGGGGGTTGGTGGGTCCATAAATGGTGGAGAGGTTGGTGGATCAACCTTTATTTATGGAGGTGAGGATCCTTTTATGGATGGATTAATAGAGGTTGGTAGTGGAATGATGGGCCCTTTGGAGGAGGTTAATGCCATTTATGGCATTGCTCCTACCTCCATTGATGGTGGTCATGGGAATGGGTTGATCGAATTGGATCGATTTAGTGGATTTACACTAGATGGGCCACCTGGGTTTGTAGGTGTTGTTGTGATGGATGGGTTTGATGGTTCGGGTGATGCGACGACGATGATGGATGGTTCTATCGGTGGGCCCATGGGAATGATGGGTATGGATGATGCGGATGATAGCATGGTGGTGATGAACGATGTGGATGTGACGGATTAGGCTCAGATGGGTGGCGGGCCCCACCTTAGTGGTTTGGATCTGACAGTTGGTGGATTCTTCGTAAACGGCCTAGGTCAGATTTTTGGTGCGGACTTCGAGATAGTGTTGGGACAGACAACTATTGTCAGGGATCAGGGTACCGATTCAGTCAGCTACTGGGATACTTTTGCAGCTCCTGGGGCATCTGTCTTCCAGACCCCACCTGATGTGGCGGTCGTTGGAGGTTCGGGACCACCTGTTGCAGCTTTTCAGGGTGCTCTTCTAAATGCGATGGGGGAGTTAGGCTTTTTCTGGCACCATGAGATTGATCTATTAGATGAGGGGATGCCTATTTTTGACGACTCACCTGTGGATCCTAGGTTCCAAGTTGTAGAGGGCTTGCCTGTCTGGACTTGCTGTTTGCAGCCACGTGGCACCTGTTCTGAGTGGTTGCATATCTGGATCGAGAGCTTGACCGAGTCTGAGGTCTTTAAGCTGGGCTCCTTGGGCTTCCGAGAGGTTTTCCACTTTCACCGAGTTCGCCTAGACTGGCAACTATTGAGTGTGGCTTCGTACAATTGGGTTCCAGCATTGAACTTATTTTCCTTCAATGAACTGGAGCTGGGCCCATTGCTAGAGGAGTTCGTGCGCTTGTCTGGTCTTTCTCTTACCCGGGAGCCTTATGTTCCCTCGTCTAAGTCGGTTCGTCCTACCGATCTGATCTCCTGGTTTGGTTTTCCAACTGCTCTTCTGACTGTAGAGGATAGGAGGGATTAACTCTCTTTGGAGCTTCTGTATGATCGTTGTTCTACCGCCCGAGGGGGCCATGGGTCAGATCGTCAGCTTCAATGTTTGAATGCACTGATATTCTATGTCTTGGCTGAGCTGCTTTTCTGGGGCTGGCCACAGTCATCATTTACGATTTTACTGGATGTATCCCGCCGCATTCTGATCCATAGGAGCATCGCTTTTGTAGTGCTGGCGGAGCTCTTCTTGGGTCTGACTGAGTGCTCGCTCAGACACACCCGTATCCTCCGGGGCTGTTGTTCGTTTCGTTAGGTACTCCTTGCTTTTAGTCCTTTTTTCTTTATTTTGCTTTGATTTCTGCTTGTAGCTTGAGCTCAACTTGTACCTTTATCCAAGTATGGCTGTGGGAACACTTTTATATGACTCCTCCACTTGTGTGGCCTGTCTCTCATCGTGATGACGTGTTGTCTTTATTGCTTGATGGTCTTCTTCTTGGTGTTAAGGCCACTGAGTCACTTATCGTTGCATGTTTTCTCAGCTTCGAGGATAGGATATCAGTTGGGAGGCTCCATGGCTCTGTCGCTCACCGTTGATTTGTAACATAGCTCGCACTCCTTTACTATTGCCGGTCTTCGCGGGTATTGCTCTTACCATCCCGTGCGATTCCTTCGTCAGTTCGATTTCTGGCAGGATGTCTCGAACTTCGCTTTCTCTGGATTTGGGCATGTTCCTCTTCCTTCTGACCTGATAGATTTGTATTGTCGAGTCTAGATTTCCTGGTAGGGCTCATTAGATGCGATAGCTTTGGATCTCGAGTCTTGGGCTCCTCCTCTAGCGACGGTATCTTATCAGCGATGGGTGGCAGAGCAGTCACTTTATCGCCAGGTCTCTGGTTGGCATTTGATTGATGAGGTCAATGGTTTGGACATGGTTGGTGATCCAGCTTCATCCTCTTCATGCATTGATGGTTCATTCGAGGCTTTTGAGGAGTGACCTTTCATTGATCCGTCATTCTTAATTGCTACGCATGGTCATCTGATCTCCAAGATCGCTGTCCTTCGCCATACATGTGAGGATATGGCCTGTCGATTGGCAATGGGGTGATGGTATGATGAGAGCATGTTCACGGCGCATCGCCTGGAGAGGGACGAGGCTTGTTACCTGCGCATGGAGATAGAGAGGCTCAAGCAGAGATTGTTGATGTACGAGCGATAGGAGCTTACCTGGGTCCCCTGGTTTTGACTGGCTGTTTGCCTTGTATGCATGGATGTTTTTTCTTTTTTTTGTGTGTTTTTTTTAATTTTTTGTAAGGAAAGAAAGTAGTGTACTTGTAAAAGAGACTTTGAAGGAAAAAATTTTGTTTGTGCCAAATTTGCTAGTGCTTGCCTATATTTGGATTTGTGTTTTGGATGATCAGGATCAGAATATTGGGCTTAGCCCATGTTGTGTGCAGTAATCTGGATTGTGTACTTGGGATCTCAGTTCCCTGAGAGGGGGGCCAGGATTGTGTCTTTTGGATCTGAATAGAGTTTGATAGAACACTGATCCGAAGTTGATCTTCCCTTGTATCTCGTGGTAGTGCATGCTGCCTCCGCTTCTTCTGTCTTCTGTACTTGCACTTTTATATTTTGTTTTTTTTGCCATTTTTACCCGTAGCACCCTTTCAGGTTTTCACTACGTCCGACTCTTCCCGTCATTTTTGCCCGTAGTGTCCTTTCGTATTTTCACTACGTCCCGAGTTTTTGATCTTGCCTGCCCCTTGGCAGCTGTGCTATTTTTACCCTTAGTGCCTTTTCAGGTTTTCATCAAGTCCGCTACATACCTGCTGTTTTTACTCAAGGCGCCCTTTTGGGTTTCCACCTTGCCCTTTTGCTTAGGCATGACTTTTTTTTTTGGAGTGCCGGAAGAGACGGAGAGACTTCCTTTATAGCTGGCCAATTGGTTTCCTTCTTGTCCTTGTCTTTGAGTACAATCGTAAGCTGTTTTTGGTTGATTTATTTGGGGATGTGGGATAGAATAATTTTCTTCTCTTTCTGGGTCTTCTTTTTGAGATTTCCTGGCTTTTTCTTCTTTTTCATTTTTCTTTTTTTTTTTTACTTCCCCACCTTTTTTTTGTTTTCTCCTCTTTTTTTTTTCAATGGGAGAAATGACGGGTATTTTTAATGGGAGAGGTGGCGGATATTTTTTTTTTTTGTTTTTGGTGGGAAAGTAATGGGTACAACTTTGTGATTATAATCATTGAAAAGGTTAGGTATGGCTACCCGTGATAGATTTTCACGTTATCGGCGTTGAATGGCTCGGGAAGATCTTCTCCTCTCAGATTGGTGAGCTGAAAAGTGCCTCCTGGGAGTACTTCCCGAATGATCAGCGATCTGTCCCACGAAGGTTTGAACTTTCTTCTGGAATCTGGTAGGTGCGGTGGTAAGATAGGCTTCATGATCATATCACCGACATTGAAACTTTTGTTTCGGACCCTCTTGTTGTAGGCCCGCGCGATCCTTCTTTGATAACATTAGGAATGACTTAGCGCCCGCATGTGTTTTTCATCTGCCAGATGCAGTTGATCATACCTTGCTTGTTGTCATTCGCCTTCCTCAACTTGGCTTTCCAATAATATTCGAAGTGACGGGATTTCAATTTCGACTCGCAGCACCGCTTCCATTCCGTATGTGAGCTCATATGGCGTTGCGCCTGTATTAGATTGTACAGACGTCCGATAGGCCCATAGTGCGTAAGGAAGCATCTCCGACCATTCGTAATATGCCTTCACCATTTTCTCCAGTATGCGGATGATAGTTTTGTTTGCAGCTTCAACCCCACCATTCATTTGAGGACGGTAGAGATTTGACCTATGACGTTGGATCTTGAACTTGTCGAGGAAATCACCCATCCTTTTATTGACAAACAGAGTTCCGTTGTCTGTGATAATGGCCTGAGGGACCCCATAGCGGTTAATGATGTTGTTCTTCATAAACTTGACCACATGAGATGCTATGATGGTGGTGTATGGTGCTGCCTCTATCCACTTGGTGAAGTAATCTACCGCCACCAGGATGTATTCATGCCCGTTTGAAGCTTTGGGGCTGATCTTGCCGATGATGTCCAGCCCCCATACAGAGAAGGGCCATGGTGCCGTCATGTTGTAGAGTTCGGAAGCAGGCACATGGATCTGGTTTGCATGCTCCTGACACTTGAAGCATTTCCTGACGTGTTTGCAGCAATCTGTCTCCACTGTAAGCCAATAGTAGCCGAGTCGTAGGATCTTCTTTGCCATCATGTCTCTATCCGTGTGTGGGCTGCATAGTCCTTCATGGATTTTTACCATAATTTTTTTTGCTGCTGTTTCATCCACACAGTGGAGAAGGACTTGGTTGAAGGATCGCTTTTAGAGGATGCCCCCCGGTGATTGTGAATTGGGCTGCTAGCCGTTGGATAGTGTGGTGATCAGTTGATGTTGCTCCTTCCGGATACTTTTGATGCTCGAGATATTCTTTGATGTCCGCGAACCATGGCTGATCATTCAGAGAGGTTTTGACTTCTTTAATCTGTAGGCAGAATGCTGGTTCCTCTTGGAGTTCGACCTTGAGATCCCATTCAGCAACTCCTTTTGGGATTTCCAGCATTAAGGCGAGGGTAGCCAGAGCATCCGTGAACTGATTCTTGGCTTGGGTCATGTAAGAGAATGTGATTTCTTCAAATTTCTCGGTTAGGTTCTCTAGGTAGACATGAAATGGGATCAACTTTTCATCCTTGGTCTTCCAGTCGTCATTTGTCTAGTTGATGATGAGTTGTAAGTCTCCGAAGACTCGTACCTTCTTCACGTTGAGGATGATGGCTTCTCTTAGACCAGTAATACATGCTTCATATTCAGCTAAGTTGTTGGTGCATTGGAATGCCAATCACCTGGATATGGGAATTGGGACGTCATCGGGAGAGTAGAGTATGACGTCTACTCCACTCCCCTTTGAGTTTGCGGCTCCGTCGAAGAAGAGTGTCTACTCTCCTGCCTTTCTTTCTTCTTCTTTCTCGATTAGGAGGATATCTTTGTTAGGGAAGAAGGTCTTCAGTGGTTGGTAGTCAGGCAAAGAGTGTGTTGCTAAGTGGTCGGCCAGTGCTTGCCCCTTGATTACTTTCTGAGTGACATATGTGATGTCGAACTCTGAAAGCAGTAATTGCCATTTTGCAATCCTGCCTGTTAGTGTTGGTTTCTCAAATAAGTATTTCAACGGGTCCATGCGAGCAAGCAGAAGGATTGGGTAAGCGATCATGTACTGTCGTAGATGTTGTGTTGCCCAAATCAAGGCGAGACACGTCTTCTCTAAGCTGGAGTACTTGGCTTCATAACTTGTGAAACGTCGGCTTAGGTAGTAGATCGCTTGCTCCTTTCTTCCTGTGTCGTCGTGTTGGCCGAGGATGCATCCGATTGCTTCTGCTACGACTGAGATATATAGCAATAGTGGCATACCTGGAGTAGGTGGCATGAGCACAGGAGGGTTTAGCAAGTACCTTTTGATCCTGTCGAAGGCTGCTTGATAGTCGTCATTCCATTCCTTTGGCAAGTTCTTCCTAAGAAGCTTGAATATGGGCTCACAGATGGGCGTGAGCTGTGCAATAAATCGGCTGATATACTGGATCCGTCCGAGGAAGCCCCATATTTCTTTTTCAGTTTTGGGCGGTAGCATTTCGATGATTGCCTTAGTCATGGTTTCGTCTACCCGGATACCATCTTCGCTGACGATGAAGCCTAATAGCTTGCCTCCGGTTGCACGGAAGATACATTTTTGCTGGTTGAGGCGGAGCTTGAACTTTTTTAGCCTGTCGAAGAGCTTCTTGAGGTCTTTGAAATGTCCTTCGATCATGCAAGACTTGACTATCATGTCGTCTACATAGACTTCCATTTCCTTGTTTATCATGTTGTGGAACATGGCAGTCATGACTCACTGATATGTAGCTCCTGTGTTCTTCAGCCCAAAGGGCATAATCCGGTAGCAAAAAGTTCCCCATGGTATGATGAAAGAAGTCTTTTCTCGATCTTCGATGACCATCTTGATTTGATTGTAGCCTGAGAAACCATCCATGAAGGAGAAGATCTTGTATCTAGCGGTATTATCTACCAATGGATCGATATGAGGCAAAGGGAAATCGTCTTTAGGACTTGCTTTGTTGAGGTCCCTAAAGTCGATGCACATCCTGACTTTTCCGTCCTTCTTTGGAACATGTATGATGTTTGTCAGCCATTCCGGATAGTTGGAGACTACCAAGAACCCCGCATTGTATTGCTTGATGACTTCATCACAGACCTTCAGGGCCCATTCTGGCTTCATTCTCCGTAGCTTCTGCTTGATGGGCTTCATGTTTGGCTTAGTAGGCAAGTGGTGCACTACCAAATCTTTATCGAGCCCTGGCATGCCTTCGTACGAAAATGCGAAGTTGGATAATCTCGGTCTCAGGAATTCCATCATCATCTGCTTGTACTTCGAGGACAGTGATCTACCGATGTACACTTCTCTAGGGAGTTCCGCTGATCCCAAGTTCACAATCTTGAGGTTGTCTGCCACAACCTTGGCATTTGTTTCGAACTTTTCGAGGGAATTCTCGAGTTCGAGAGCTATATCATCATTTCCCTCATCCTGGGCCTCATCCAAACCCATGAGTTTGAAATGTAACTCTAGATCGAAATCATAGGAGTCGACCTCAAACTCGTGTGCTGCGTGTGAAGTGTTTGGTATAGTGATTTTTGAAAGTTTTTCTGTTATTTTTGTATTTTGAAGATTTTCTAGTATTTTGTGATTTTGAGAAATATTTGATTTTTTTTTGTACATTTTGAAATATATGATGTTTTTGTGTTTTGAAGGTTTTCTGATTTTTTTTTGTGTCGCCATGGGATCCCGAACAGGATGGCATTGTGAACCATGATTGATCTTGTCCTAGTTCGGGGTACCAACTACTATTTACATTTGCTTTTTTTTTTTTGGGAATCGGCATCCATGGATGGCCTACCGGCTGATTCGATTGTCAGAGGGATGGCTGACCAACTTGGTTCTTTCCCTCTTTCGATCCTATTGTTCTGCTTTGTTTGTTCCTGAGGATCACCTGTCCTGGCGACCATGATGTCTGCTGGGCTGGGCTCAGAGTCGGAATCTGATTCAATCTCTTCGCTCAGAAGTTGAAGCTCTTCGGGCTCCTCAGATTCACCTTGTGGTGGGATCCTGATGTCTGTCCAGTTAAGGGAAGGTCACTTCCCTTTATCGATCCAATGGATGGGTTGCTTCTGCACCTTGTGCTGCTGAGGGGGTGTGTCCCCTTGACTGTGGGTAGGGATGGGTGCCTCCCCTTCCTTGCCTGCGTCCTTTGTACTGGGCACTCCTAGTTCTGGGTCCTCCGTGGGTACCCTTGCTTCTATGCCCCTAGCCCCATGTGATGAGTCTGGGAGTTCTGCCCCTAGCATTGGATATGCTTTTGATGCTTTGAGGATCTTGTCCCACCATATGAGCGGCCAAATGGACTCCTGACTGGAATGTTCAGTTAGATTGAGCCGCTGTAGGTGATCCTCAAGAGAAGTCATCGTATCACCGCAGACCATTCCGGCCTTGACAAATTCGATAGGTGTGCACTTAAATGGTTGCCTTTTCTTTGACCTTTCAACCTGATCTTCCGGTGTCAGTTGATATCCCAGTCCCCGTCTCTGCACGTTGGCACGTGTTGGCTTTACTACCATACCTTTCTCATGGAACTCGGTACGGTAGTTCAAGATTAATCGTTCGGTAAGGGTGATGACATATTCAACAGCAAGAGGGCGTGGATTGGCGATTGAGTTCACAATTTTGAACTCAAAACTGTGATACAATATGCCACCCTCTGCGTGCTGAACGTTAATCACTAGGATGTCAGTTTCTGGGATATTAACTGTCACCAGTAGGATGATTTCTGGCTCGGCCAGTACTGAGATGATTCGATTTCTCGAAGGGAATTTAACCCTTTGATGGAGGGTAGATGGGATGGCTCCAACAACATGGAGCCATGGCCGTCCCAATAGAAGGTTAAAGAGGCAGGGATGTCAATGACCTGGAACGTGACAAGCATCATGTTAGGTCCTATTTGTATCTCAATGTCGATTTCTGCCTCAACTTTTCACGCCCCAAACCCGAAAATCGGATTCACAGGAATTTCGATCGCTGAATCTGGTGCCGACAGCCTCTGTAGTACCTCATTCTCGGCTCCTAGCGTCCATATGCCAGATTCCGATCCTAGATCCTATAAGGAGGATTTTTTTTCAATGTACATTTAACTCGTAATAAACATAACCACAAGATTACCCAATTCACAAATGCAACATCATCATCACATATCCATTAATATAATCATTTGAGTACAATGTTGAAAGGAAAATATATAAATCGAAAATCTAGCTCCCGAAGATCGCTGCACACTTCAAGCTCAACACTGCTGCATCCTAACATCACCTGCATACATCTATCGTGCATAAGCTTATAAAAAGCTTAGAGGGTGGTGTAAGTGTGCGCACAAGGTAAGTGCCAAGTTTTCAATACAATGCTATTATCATACAATACCGGAAATACTGGTAATCCATAAATCGTACAATATCAGAATAAGCAGAAATACTGACAAGATCATGAATTATCAGAGTAAGCAAAAATATTGACAAGAGCGTAAATTATCAGAGTAAACAGAAATACTGACAAGATCATAAATCATACGATAACAGAGTAAGTGGAAATACGGACAAGTCCATAAGTCAATCAATATCAGAATACGCAATATAGAACAGCTATACAAATGAGGAGTCATAAAGAGCCAAATATCAGATGCCGAGGATGCGATGCAATATGCAATTCCTGATGAATTAACGAATACCGTCAGCCGTATTGAAAACCATATAAATGCAGAAATAAAGGTAACCCAAAATGCCATATGCCGCGGATGTAATGCAATATGCGGTGCGAATGGAATGACCATACTGGAGTGTGAAGTCGAGATGATAGTACATAGTATCGCGGGCTATGGGGTCCATTACAAGGGACTTCTATTCAAACCAGCTCCATACCTAAATTTGGATAGTTAGACTCAATGTGGTAAACTCCTGATCTCAGGTTAGTCGCGCGCCCAACCAAAATCCCGGCTATTGCGAAGGTACACGTAACAAATAGTTACGCACCACCAGTCCGAGTGGATAGTGAATGAATGAATGAGTATGCAACTCCTACCTAATAAGTCCACATATTAGTACAGTTCATCTCTGGGAACATCACCGGGGTCTATTACACTCTACACCAGCTTGTCGCCCATATCCGAGCGCACAACTGGGTAAGTGGAAGAGACCTCACTATCCGCCTGTCAATATCAGGCCCGGCTCGTCGATAGTGGACCCATTCCTCAAGCTAGTCAAACTCAACCTAGACATTGCCCCCTCACTCAGGCAGGTAAGGTCACACCCCCTCCCAACCGACTATGACACAGTGGGAGACACGACCTCCTAGTATTAGGCACTCGGGCGCTCATGTATTTACTCAGTCTCGACGTTGGGATGTCCTCTGGTACCAAGAGGGTTTAGGGATTTTCACCCAGGGTCATCTATGACAGCTCGATGCTAGAACAAATTTTCAGTGTCCCGTCTGGCCATCTACGACATGCCTGTGGAGGCTACGGTCCTGATGTCGCTAAGGCGTACAATAATCACAACACAATGCAAGATGCATGAGTCATACAATCCAGTCATACATCAATCCTGCGCATGCCGTGCGCTTGTGTGAGATAACCTCTGCCTATCAGGGAGTCTCATATCATCCTACCCAATGACATATGCAATGGTCAATTACATCTCATAACAAACATACAGATGATGCATATGGGCATGTATCATGATGCTATGCGGTCACGTACTCATAATTGATATCAATAATCGGCATCGACAATCGACCTCGACAATGTGGACATTTAACTAACATTGCCCCCAAGGAATGGCCCACATAAAGCCTAACGTATAGTGGACTCATGGCCTCACACAAGGGCCAAATATACAACACCATGGGCCTCACTCAAGAGCTTAATACACATCACAATGGGCCTTTCACATGGGCTTAACATACATCACATGGGCTCCATCGCTTGGCCCTCAAATGCATCATAATGGGCCTCATCAAATGCATTAAGCCGAGGCCGAATGCTCAACGGAATGGGCCTCAAATATGGGCCGCATATACATCACAATGGGCCTCGACAATCGGCCTCGATACCCATCCTCGACAATCGGAGTTGGCCTTGATAATCAGAATCGGCCTCAATAGTAGGAATCGGTGATCAGATCAGCCTCGATAATTGACCTTGATAATCGGCCATAACAATCAGAATTGATCAATAATTGGCCTCGATGATCAGAATCGGCAATTGGCCATAACAATCGGAATTGATCAATAATCGGCCCCGATGATCGGAATCGGAAATCTGTCATGATAATCAGCCTTGATCACTAATTAGCAATCGGCTACTATAATCAGAATTGATCAATAATCGGCCTTGATGATCGGAATCGGCAATCGACCATAACAATTGGAATCGATCAATAATCGGTCTCGATAATCAGAATCAGCAATCGGCCATAATAATCAGAATTGATCAATAGTCGGCCTTGATGATCGGAATCGGCAATCGGTCATAACAATCGGGATCGATAGATAATCGGCCTCGATAATCGGAATCGGCAATTGGCTATAACAATCACAATTGATCAATAACCGGCCTCAATGATCGGAATCGGCATTTGGTCATGATAATCAGTCTCGATCACTAATCGGCAATCAGCCACGACAATCGGAATCGGTCGATAATTGGCCTCGATAATCGGCCGAATAAGGCCTAAGGGAAGGTCACAATGTGGACATTCAACCATCATCGCCCATCAATGTGGACCTTTAACCAACATTGCTCCCAAGGAATGGCACGCATAGGGTCAATTATATAATGGGTCCACGGTCTCATACAAGGGTTTAATACACATCATCATGGGCCTCGCTTATGGGACATATACACATCACATTGGGCCTCACTCATGGGCCAATATATATACAATATCGGGCCTTATCAAATGGATCGAATCAAATAGGCCGAATCAAATGGGCCGAGTCAAACGGGCTGATTCAAATGAACCGAATCGAATGGGTCGATTCAAATGGGCCGAATCAATGAGCCGAGTCAAATGAACCGAATCGAATGGGCCGAGTCAAACGGGCCAATCTAAATGGGCCGAATCGAATGGGCCGATTCAAATGGGCCGAATCAATGGGCCGAGTCAAATGGGCCGAATCAAATGGGCTAAGTCGAATGGGCCGAGTTGAATGGGCCAGTTCCAAAACCATTCATTCATTGATAGAAATCATTATAGAGCTTATATAAAAAAATATGAATCATATCCAAAGGATCAAACCATACCATAAATAATAGTGGTGGTAAAGATTTCCACCGTTAAATTCCAGTGAGCCCACCATAGGGTTTATTTCCCATCCAACCTGTTCATAAGATCACAAAGACATGGATTTAGAGGAAAAACAAATATCATATTGGTTCAAAACTTCTGTAATCCAAAAGGAGTTTCAATGGTGGGTGTTCAATCCACTGTTTTTTGTAGTGTGGTCCATCTGATAATTGGATCTCTCTTATTTTTAGTCTCAAGCCTTGAGACAAGCTAGCCAAATGGATGGACGGCTGGATGCAGCACATCCATCAGTGGTGGGCCTCTGTTGCCACCGTCCAGATGGACGAATGGATAAAACGTATACATCTATGGTGGGTCCCACTGGACGGGTGTGGCAAAACCCACGTACCACGGTGGCCCCACGTCCACGCTCAGATGTACAGTAAGGATACAACACACGCATCATGGTGAGGCCGTATCCTGCACGCCAGACCCACCATATTGTCTATTTAATATAAAATATTATATTATATAATAATATATATCATATATATATATATATATATTATAATATATAATAATACATCAAGGTGGTTTCCCACGTGGGACTCACCATCCCTTAAATAAATAATATGTATATTATATAATATACAATACTTCTTCTTGTTTTTTTTGAAAAGGGGTAACGTCCAGTCCATCCAGATCCAGGCTTGGATGTAAACGCATATATCAAGGTGGTTAGTCAAAGCTCCTGCCCGTCCCATCTATAAATGGATGGACGGTTGATAAGATCATACGTCTAGTGGGTCCCACGTGGGCCCACCATAACATTTATTTTCATCCAATCTTTTGATAAGGTCACGGAGACTTGAATAAAGGGGAAAAACAAATTTCATATGGATTCACGACTCCTGTGGTCCAAAAAGGGTATCAATGGCAGACGTTCAATCTCATGTTGTTAGTGGTGTGGTCCACCTGAGAGCCATGAACAGCAGATTTTTGGGGTATTCCCATGCCAAAAGAAGACCCATCAATTACATGGTGTGGATGCTCCACATGTGGGGCCTGAGGTGAGGCCCACCGTCCCACCTACGTCCAGCAGATCCTACTGCAGCGTCCTTTGGACGCTGGACGTCAGCAGCAAGGGGGGCGTCCAGCCCCTCAGTTACGTATTTATAAAAATTTTTGTTTTATGAAGGTTTTTCACAGGTAGGGCCCACATTAGCAGAATCCACCCCACCCATTGGATCATATAACTAAAGACAGTCTAAATAAGACCAATATTCGATATATTTTGATGCATAGAAACATCAGAGTGGGTCCTAATGGATGTTAATGGTAAAACTACCGTTTTCTATGATATGGCCCGCTAGATAATCGGATTGGCCTCATATTTCGGCTCAAAGCCTAAAATGAGCTGAGAAATGGAATGGACAACAAGGATTAGACCTATACTTCAAGGTGGGGTCTGCATGAGCAGCCCACCCAAAAACCTCATATATATATATATATATATATATATATATATATATATATATATATATATATATATATATATATATATATATTCTTGTTGCTGTTAGTACATCCACGGTCTGTTCACACGTCTCAATGTCCAACGTCCAGGGACGCTGGACGTGAACGTTTTTATCAAGGTGGGTCCCTCGTGTGGGGACCACGGTTGGTGGGTCCCACGTGGACGTGGTCCACTTGATCAATTTGATATTAATGTTTTTCCCATCCTCATTTAGGTAGGGCCCACATGGTTTGGACGGTTGGATAAGACATACATCAAGGTGGGGTACATCCGGGTGGGCCACACGGCCACATCATCACACCAAAATAATGAAAGAGAGAGAGGGAGAAAGAAGCACCCACTTCAAAATCTTGAACTCCTCCTTCCTCCAATAAGTCTTAGAGCTTCAAGGAGGTTGATTTAATAGTCGAGATGGGGTTTGGTGGGCTGGATTAGTAGGGAGAATAGGTGGGAGATGGCTGGATTTTGGGTGGCTTGGACACCCCAAGCTTGCAACAATGGAGGAAAAGTGAAGAAGAAAGAGGGATGGAGAGAGAGATAAGAGAGAGAGAAGTTATGGCTTGTCATAATGATGTAAGGCCATCATAAATGCCTAGGTAAGGGGAGGTGTTGACTTAAGAGGAGGAGCCATTATTACTTGTATAAGGACATGACACCTAGGGAATGGTTTCATAGGAGTAGGTAGGTCCCACAATGTGCGGTCCACAGCCATTATAATGCGTAGGCCACAACTTCTGATCTAAGCGTCGCTTTGACGCACGAGACGCGACATTAGAACCGCGGCGACGACGCGGTTATGACGGTACAAGTTTCGAGTTGAGCTGACTCAGATATACTAGACACGACTCAAGATCGCGTGAAAATGCCGATAACAGATCGCGGGTAGCCGGAATTCAACCGGAAGGACCGCGGGAGCCTACGAGATGATATAGTCTTGGATACGAGCCTAACACAACTTGCCTCCGGGAGTTATCAAAGGCTCGGACGCTCATAGTACTGGGTCAGAATGAAAACAATTTTATCCCTAAATATTTGATAGTCCTCAAAGGGCAAACATTTAGGCTTGATCCATTGTCTATGAGTACGAGAGGAACTTTGAAATTCTCATAACGGACAGCTATGTTTAATGAGCGCCCATGTTTGTGACCTTCGGGTAGCAACTCTTCATTAGAGAAAGTGATGGCTCATGGTGCAAGGAGTTGCCTGATCATACTTGCTACCATTTTGGGCGGTACGTCGGGAGAGATATGTGCATCATTTAATGTTTTCACAAAGATTTCTCGATGCGATCTTGATGTACATAAAAATTTCCAAATGGATATTTGTGCGGGAATGTATTTGAGTTGGGTTGCTATGTCATAAGCAGCATCGGTTTTGCAGGTGGTTCCCGACAAAGTTTCCCGGGTTTCTTTAGGTTCTGGTTATCCCTCCTGAAATATCTCCCATTGTTACCCACTTCAGCGCATTCTGGGTACTGCCATGAGACTGCTTTTGGGTTGTAGGAGGGGACCGTTCTTCCTTCCAGGTATATCATTGGTTCTTGAGACTGAGAAATTGTGGTTGGAACTATTTGTGATGGACTTGATGATTTCTCTTGAGGTGCTACCAGGTCTTGACCGGTTTTGGTAATGAAGTTTTCTTCCTCCCTTTGATGTGTGGGAGGGATCCTCTAGGCATGTGTCAATTGGTGAGGCATTAGAAAACTTGGTGTTTGAAACGGGGGTGCCCCTTGTAAGGTTAGCGGGGCTACATCAGGGAGGTCTATTGGGAGAATGAGGGATTTTAGAATTCGACCTTTTTGGATGTACTGAGGATGAAGTTGAATGTGCCCCTTAGGGAACGAGATGCTGAGGGTGTGACCTATTAGTTGCTACTTCAAGGATTATGAGAGGCTGAGTTCTGGTGCTACTTCAAGGATTACGAGAGGTTGAGTTACTGGTGCTGCTTTAAGGAATACCTGTGGCCCAGGCGGTGGCACCTGTTGGTATCTCCACGTCCGATTTGTTATATCGGTCATGATTGCTTGTATGGAATGATGTGCAGAGGAGTACGTGGGTTGCCCTCCTTCAATGTGGTTGACGGTAGAGGTACTGGATGTACTGGGTCCCGCTTGATGCGACAGAAGGGAATTTTGGAGAATGTTGGCTTAAGCTATATTGTTGGCCTGCGGGGTGATTGCAATTTTCTGGCTTTCGATTAAATCTTGGACCGCATGTTTCAAGGTGAAACAGCGGTCCGTTAGATGACCAGGAGCCTGGTAATATGCGAAGTACTAGTTTTCATTATAACCAGGTGGCAAGAGATTAGGTGTAAGTCAAGGCTGGAGTGGTGTCAAAAGTTGCTTCTGCATTAACATTGTCAGAACCTGACTGTATGTTTATGCTAGAGGGGTGAACTTTCTACCTAACATTGCCTATTTATAGGGGCCTTGCGCATTCCCCCTGGGCTGTTGTTGTTGAGACGGTTGTGCCTGATATCCCTGTTGGGCTTGCTGTGGTTGGTACTGCCGATTTGATTGTGGCTGGTACTGCTTGTCTTGCTGTGGCTCCGGTTGTGGAGCATACTGATTGCCTTGAGTGTTGGCAATGATATTGTTAACCTCCATAGTGTGTTGCGTGGGGGTAGTGCCGTTTCCATTCCCGTATCCAATGGGTTTTCCCTCAACTTTGTTTCTTCTGATTGTGGAGGCCTGGTGTGGCCATGGGGAAAAGGTTCTGGCTTTGATCCCGGCTTCCACTTGTTCTCTAGCTTGGATGAGCTGAGAGAAGTTTACGTATGGGTAAGAGATTAGAAATCCTAAAATATTGGGATTTGCTGAATGTACGATCATGGATATTTGTTCTTCATCATCAATGGGGTTTCTCATTCGGGCCGCCATAGCCCGCCATCACCCTACGTATGCTGATAAAGACTTGTCGCTTTTTTGTCTTAAGGCAGCCAGATCAGACCTTCTTGGAGCCATGTTCAGGTTATATGAAAATCTCTCAATGAATGCTTGGGAGAGTCTTTCCCAGGTTCTGATTTGATGGCTGTCCAGCGAAGTATACCAATCCAAAGCATCACCTTTAAGAGATTTCTGGAAGAGCCGTATCATGGCTCCATTGTTCCCTGCTATCGCATTGAGTTCCCCACAAAAGGCCTTTAGATGTACTGTGGGGCACCCACTACCGTCATACCTTTTGAATTTTTGTACCTCGAAGTTTGGAGGTACCCGAGCGTCAAGGAAGGGACAAAGATCCCTGAACTTGGTGGATGGGTGGTCCACTCCTTGCTACCTCTGGAGCTGATTTTGCACAATTTGTAATTGTTCTCGCAATTCTTCAATTTCTGACTTGCCTTGCTGTGGATACCTTGCCCCTTGCTCTAGGGCTTGTGCTGCTTCCTCTTCATATGGATCGAGAATGGGGGGTTGTTGGAAAAAAGATGGACTCCCAATGATGGGAGGTAGTTGAAATTGAACGTCGTTCCCTTTCGGAGGAGGGTGTGATGTTCGAAAATGGCTTTCGCCTGGGGTATTTGCCAATTCTGGAATGTTGCTCCCATTAGGGGGAGTGAATTGGACTTAAAACTTACCCCCTTGATGGGCATCCGCCAATTCTTATCTATGGCTCCTGCATGTTGTAACTTTATTGTTGTGATGTGCTGAGTAGAGAGGTTGGGAGGGTTGCTCCCGTTTGCTGGTTGCTGCTGATCTTGTGCTAACTCTTCTGAGAGAGGGAGAACAAGATTTGTTGGAGGGATGAGAGAAAAGGCAAAAGGGGTTTGAGGGAGTGAACTGTTCTGTACACTAGGCTGGGTTGCCTATGTATTCGGTATGGCACTTAGTACTAAGTGAAGTAATAACTCTTGTATTGCTTGGAGACTTTGGGCCACTTCTTACATGGTGGTATTGGCTTGTGGGTTTATTGGAGCTACTGGAGGTGGCAGCGTGGGTGTTAGTGCAGGTGCAGGTTTTGATGTTTCGGGAGCTGGCTGAGCTGCCGGCTCTTCTTCATGGGTAGCTTGGGTGGTCATGGCTGCGTGAGATCGAGTGGCCATGGTTCGAATCTATTCCTAGAAAAGTGCAAGCCAAAGATGTTTTTTTTAATGAATTGTAGTGATGATATCCCTTGAGATTAAAGTACCACCCACTTTTGAGTTGGGTCTCAACTAGTGTGATCTAGCAAGTCCCCAGTGGAGTCGCCATTCTGTAAACACTGAAAATTGGTGCCCACGCTGGTTTGTATGTTATGTTTTGGTGGTGGGGGTGATTAAACTGATTTGTATATGTTGGAGTCGCCACTAGCCAATTAATCTCAGAATCTCACAGTCGGCTAGAACCCGCGAAATATGTAAGGTTGAAAAAATTCGAAGTCTCTCCTACCTTAAATTGACTCCTGGTCTACGATTCGGGATTCCGGGTAAGGGACCTCAGTTACAAAGAGGGAAGGTGTTAGGCACCCTCTTTGCGCGTACAAATGTACGGTTTCTACTTGGTGTGGTATGAAAATCTCAAGGGATGAATGATGTGGTCAAAGTAGGACTAGGCACATGTGAATTTCTGATGCGGCAAGATCTGAGATTTCGGCAAGCCACAGAGCATACGTCCAACGGCGTGTCTAAAAGGCAGATGTGATGATGCTTATGTAAAGAAGGTAAGTAAGAGTAGGCTAGATCACTAGAAATTTCTGATGTGACAGGATTCGATGTACGGCAAGTCATAAAGCATACGTTCACTAGAGATCTAGAGGAGCAGGGGGGTTGAGAAGTGAATAGATGTCATGATGAATGCTTGCATAAAGTAGAAGGATCTTTGGCTTGATCTTAAGTAGGCTAAGACATGGACTGCGCCATGATCAATCCGGGCTAGGCTTGCCGGGTTAGGAAGGTCGGGACGAGGCTAAGGAGGAGCTAAAAAATCTGAACTTGGAGGCTTAGGAGCACCTCTTCACCCTCACTCTCTCCCTCTCTCTTTCTCTCTTTCTCACTTAAGCTTGGAAGTCAAGAGTTGTCTTTTTTTTTTAAATGTGAACAGGAGAGGGCTATTTATAGCCTTCTCCAATGGTCTTTTGGTAATTTTTGGGTTTGAGAAGGGTAAATGCTGATGTGGCAAGTGGTGATTGGTTGAGGGGAGGGAGACGCCACGTGGCGCACTCTCATTGGCTATTGGGATTAGTAAAATGGTAAAAAAAGTCGGATGAGAGGGTAATTTCTAAAGAAAGTTAACTTTCGGACGTTGGGACAGCTGTCTCCAAAAATTCATACAGGGGCCACGCGTGGCGGCACTCCAAGTACCGGCGGCGGTAGTTTGACTACTGCCCAGTAAGGGCTCGGGCTGGGCTCAAGTGTGTGGGCTTGTTTGATGCACCGGTTCGTCCGATAGCCCCCCTTTTGGGGTTCAGGTAGACTAAGGTTTGGGTAAAGGGTTCTGGTCAGGATATAAGGTATAGGCAGGGGCTATATGTGGATTAAATGGTTTGGATTGGGATTTCAGGTTACGGATTGGAAGTTCGAGATTTTGAGTCGGGGTTTTGGATTAGGTTCAAGCTGGGATTAGGGTTTGGTTTAGGATATGATCATGGCCCCTTGATTGCCTTAGCTTTCTTAAGATTCTAACCTAGGTAGGGTGTCAACACACCACTACTTACTGTGGTGTGGTTCATTTGAGCTTCTGATTTAACTCATTTTTGGTCCAGTATTTTAAAATGTTATGAAAAACGGATGGACAGTTTGGAATACATCACGGTGGCCCCTCAGTGGCCTGCGGGGCCTCCGCCTGTCTCGAGCTTGGAATAGGTGGGGGTAGTACCTAATTCGTGCCCCATCTCGGTGGGCCCAACAAATGATTAGGAATGTTTTAATGGGAGGGTAACCCTTCTCAACTTTTGAATGTGGTGTGGCCCACACAAGTCATGGATTGACTTGATTTTTGAGCCTGAGGCCCACCATGAAATAGTGTATCTGACTGATGGGGTAGATGTTTGACACGCATCACAGTGGGCCCACACAGCTCGACCTCATGAGAAGTTCCCATGAGCTCGACCGCATAGAACCATTCCCCCCCCCCCCCCCACACACACGCACGCACACGCGCACACACAAGTAATGCTCACACACAACTAGTTGGATGGTCCAACTAGTTGCCTATTTGAGTGCTAATCAATGCTAATAAATAACGCCCAAAAGAAAGTTATTTTGAAGATGAAAAGAGTTGTCGGCCTAGGTGGGCCCACCATAGCATTAATGAGAAATCCACTCCAATCATCAGGTGAGTCACACCATGTTAGATCTAGAGGCTAGAAATAAGCCCCATCCACAGTTTAGGTGGACCACACAATTGGAAATAGTGTACAATGAAAGCTCACCCTCCAAACAGTTTCCCTTGGTAGGCATGATTTTTAGGCGTCGAGACTAAAGTTTGATGTGGTATCTAATGGTTGGAGTGGATTTCACATAATCATCATGGTGGGCCTTATTAAAATTAAGGGTGGACGTCTCTCTCCAAATTATTTCCATTAGTATAGCTCACTTGAATCATAGATCAGCTTGATTTCTTAGCTCCTGAACCATAATTGGATTATACATGTAATGATTAGAGTGGATCACACATACATATCAATATATATCCTATAAAAAATCAAGTGTAAGTGTACATCTGGTATATCCGTAAGTTCATCCCTAAGTTCCCTTAAAATGATACGTTTCCGAGAGAAATAGCCGTTTAGTTTAATCGGTTGGGCTATAAGCTACTGTTTGTTGTATGATAACTTTTAAAGTTTTAAGTTCTTATAAAATCCAACCCTTCCAACAGTTTAACCCCAACATGAAGAACATTCATTACAATGATTGTTAGTATTTACTTATTAAGTGGCCCACACCATATAAAACAATAAGTATACGTTGGTAAATGATGACCATACAATTGCATATTAAAGAGTTGTTAAAAAAGGTGATTCTTATGACGTTCAACCTGTTAGAGGGTTTAAATGTCATCTAAACATGAAAGGTTGGAAGTTACTAGTGGTTGGACCTTGATATATAGTCCAAACCATTGGACATGAAACTTAAAAAAAGATTTGTCCAACGGGGACTCGGATTCGGTAGTGTCCTTTAATATTGAAGTCAGCATTAGAGGTGCACTAGGGGCCCATCATAATGCATGTGTTTTATCCACGCGGTCCATCCTTTTTTCCATATCATGGTGGGACATGATCTTAAAAATGAAGCAGATCAAAACTCCAAGGGGACCACACCATAAGAAATAGCATTGATTGAACACTCACCATTGATAACTTTATAAGGCTCACCAATGTTTATTTTCCTTTCAACTTGCTGATTATGTCTCACAAACCTGGATGAAAGGAAATACAAACATGGGATTGATTTTAGAGGATTAAAAAAAAAAACGAAGATAAAGCCCATACATCATGGCGATCCACTTGTGCATTAGATTTTCTTAGGGGGTTCTTGCCCTAAAATAATATAACAAAATCGGTGGTCGGCTTGAATAAAATCCAAAGATCATGATGGGCCCCACATAACCCTCTCTAAGCTAACAAGGACTTGATTCATTTCCAAAGGTAGAGGGGAGAGAGCATTAAACAAGGAAAAAGATCATTAAATGAAGATAGAGAGAAAGGATGAGGAGGAATATTTATAAAGAAAATTAAATGACGAAAGAAGCTGTACACATGTGATATATTCGAATGATGCGCCACGTATATTGAAAATCCAGTCTATTAATTAGGTAGGGTCCCTTATAAGCATGTGAAGGACAATTTATTTATTTTTTTGTGATCAATAATATGATATCATCTACAAGAAAATTGAGTTGTTAAAAATCTATTCTAACAGGCCATAATCAACTTACATGTGTTGCTCTAGTGGTGATGACCATTTACTAATTTTTAGTATATAAAATTTCATTAGTGGGCCCTATTTGATGAACAAGTTGGATGTATGACACATAATTCTCATCATACTTATGTAAGACCCAATGTTACATGTCCTCACATGTAGTGCATTACATGTGGATGAAAAAACAAAATTTTGACATTTAATGGACAACTAGTTGGACCAATTTGAATGGTCCAACTAGTTCTGTCGGAGCATTTCTCATATATAATTACTTAAATTAATAGTTTAGCTTATTGAAAATCTTTTGAAAAAAAAAACCTACCAGTATGTAATTTTATGATAGGAAGGTACTTGCATTGTGAAAAAATAAAAGGGGGGGGGGGGGGGGATATTCGATAACAATAGGTACCTTTTTCAAAGAGGTTTTTAATAAGCTACTTTGTTAATTAATTAATTAAAGTAATTATTGGAGGCTAGGATGAGCCTACAATGATGTTTATGTGAAAACTACTCTGATCACCAGTTGTGTCATAGAACTTTAAGTGGACAACATGACGATTGGAGGTCAATGCTTACCATCCAAACTGTTCCCTTGATGTGGCCCATTTGAATCATGTATAGGTTTAAGTTTTGGGACCTAGGCTTAATTTTGGTGCGGAATGTAATAGTTGGAGTGGATTTCATATAATTATCATGGTGGGCAGGTGGATGTCTCTCCTAGTTTTGTTTGGTGTGGCCTAGGACTAGATCTCCCAACTCAAGGTAGGACGGTAAGAGATCAATGGTGGAAAAGTATGCTCTCTCTCTCTCTCTCTCTCTCTCTCTCTCTCTCTCTCTCTCTCTTGAATATATTAGCTGAATAGCATGCCTTGCGTCGCGTGCTTCCCACCTTGGTCGGGGCAACGGCGTCTCCATAGGTGGCGAGCACCCTTGCTTAAGCCGCCACCCCGAGCCAAGTGGTAGATTAGCTCATCAACCAGGGCCATCACCGGCCCTCTTCAGTGACGGATTAGGTTTTACCTGAGTAACACCTTAGAGTTTGCCCTTAGTTGGGGCCGGGGCCCATCCTTTTTTTCAGCCTATTTTAAGACATGATCCCAAAAGTTAATTAGATCCAAATCTCAGGTGGACCACACCACCGGAGACAGTGGTGATTGAACACTTACCATCAAAACTTCCCATGACCCACCATAAGGTAAGCAGATTATTAAAGTTTATTTGGCATCCAACCCGTTGATAACCACACCTGGATGAAGGGAAAATATAAATATTAGATCCAAACTTTAGGAGCCTAAAAAAAAGTTTTTAATGGTCATTCACCACGTTTACCAATGGTATGGTCCATTGGAGATTTGGTTTGGATGAGCTTAGATTTTGGGATAACGTCCCAAAAATGAGTTCAAAAAACGGATGGGCGGTGTGAATGACAAATTCACCAAGGTGGGGTCCACACAGTAAGGGTAATCCGCTCCCAGTTGAGGGATGGTCGCCCAACGTTAATGTATACACGTGAAATCCACTATAACCATTAGATTTGTAATACAGTTTGACCATTAGACGTGTTATTTAGGTGGGCCTACTTAAGGAAACAGTTAAGATACATCCACCTTTGATTTTTAGAGAAACATCTACTCTTGATTTTTACAGGGGGGCCCATCATGATGATGATATGAAATCCACTCCAGCCATCACATGAACGCATCAATTTCTAGACCTGGGGCCCAAAAATTAGACCTATACAAATTTAAATGGATGTGTCCAGGAAACAGTTTTGAGGGTGAGCGTGCACACTGTTTCTAATCATTGTGGTCCACCTGAAACATGGATGGGCCTGATTTTTGGGCCTGGAGCCTACCATGGGTGGCGCACCTGATGGTGAGAATGGATTTCACATACAGATCACAGTGGGGCCCACTGAAGACGTCCATTCCTTACACGACCCAACCTCAACTTCTAATACTTTGTAAAATTTTCGTAGGGAAATTGTATACCTTTTTAAAAGGGGAGGGTGGATCAGGTGGCGTTGCCCAGTGCTGCGGTGATGCGTTGGGCCAAGCCCACACTACACCAAAATCGTCATTTAGAAACGGTTTAAAACCGTTCCTAAATGCTTCAGGAGCGGTTTCATACCATTACTAAATTAGGCGTCGCAGAAAAACAGGAACGGTTCAGAACCGTTTTGGGTACCGTTTCAATTTTTAGGAACGGAGTTTTAGGAACAGCTTTAAACCGTTCTGGTGCCAACGGTCAGATTTTAAGAACAAATTTTTAGGAACAATTTTAAACCCTGATTATTTATTTATTTATTTATTTATTTATTTTTTTTTTTCAAATTTTAAAACCTAGAGAAACTTCATTGATGGAGATCCAATGATAACATCTATTGCATCCTTGTTGAAGCACATACATCTAAACCTCAACAGTAAGATTACTCTTTTACAAAAGATTTTAAGAACAAATTTTTAGGAACAATTTTAAACCCTGATTTTTTTTTTTTTTTTTTTTTTTTTTAAAATTTTAAAACCTAGAGAAACTTCATTGATGGAGATCCAATGATAACATCTATTGCATCCTTGTTGAAGCACATACATCTAAACCTCAACAGTAAGATTACTCTTTTACAAAATATAGAAAAACAAAAGAACGCAGCAAAGACCATCCCAACACCAAAACCAAATTTACAAATTTGAAGAAATTTCCAAAAAATCCATTAGATAAGAATTACAGAGTGGGGCCCAAGCATTCATCCCAACCCAATCAATCTTTTTTTGGAGATTTTGAAGCTTCCTCAGACTTCTTCGGCAAGAGAACAGAGTTTATATTTGGCAAAACACCACCACTTGAAATTGTCACACCAGCTAGCAATTTTCCCAAGCTCCTCATCATTTCTGACAGCCAAAAGAACAAACCTTGGAATGATGTGGGACTTCTTATTGTCTCTAGCAGCATTCCCAGCCAGCTCAAAAACCTCAGCTGCCAAGTACTCAAGAACAGTAGCCAAATAGACAGGAGATTCATGCAAGCTTATGCCATCAGCCTGTAGTAGTTGAAAGATCATTAGATAAAATACAAAATCGCAGTTGCCGAAAAGTATTATTCTCCTAATACAAAAGGATTTATGCATACTGGGGCGGGTACAATGTTTCTGTCAGCAATCTTCTAAGCATTGTAAGCATAAGATTTGGACATCTAAGTAACATTAATCAGTGCATGCTAGATATGCAAAGACATGACTCTTTCAGGTACGCCATAAGTTATGTACAGGAACACTTACAACCAGCTTGAAGATGCAACTAACAGGACATTTTCATTTTTCAGCTGATGGCAAGAGACACAATGATGCAATGCACCTCTAATTGAAGGGGTCAATTCAAGGATCATGCTCGCTTGCCATTGCCATCCCCGTGCAAAGGCATATAGGACACATGACCTACAACAAATGAAAACCAACAACATCATGAATTATGACAAAGCAATCCCAGCTGTGTAAAACATAATGAAGAAGAAACATGTGGACTGAATGTTAAAGATCAGTAGAATGAAGCAATGACCCAATATAAAACTTGTGCTTGAACAACACTCCATACATCTAAAAAATGTCATGTTGGGTGCACATGTCAAAATCCACATTGGCAAACAATAAATGGACATCAGAACAAAAAAAAAATAAAAAATTGATGTTTGCAGCATGTTGGATTTTGATGTTTGCCCATTTGGGAACACAGGTTTCTCGGGGTGGGTGGTTGCATTAAAGACCATGGTGGAAATAGCTTGATAGAATTCTCTGCAGCAGCTGGAGTACAAGACTCCCAAATTTGCAGAGGTTGCTACACTTCTCCAAGTGACTAGATTAGTGATATCAAAAGTTTGATGCCTGTGTCAAGTGACTAGATCATGAATTCACATATGATTTGTTATTACTTATTACAGAACAGCCTTGTCCAAATATTATCATATCCCTGATCCCCAGCAGACCACGTCAGATTAGCGGTCTGCATGGGTCCTACTTTTATGTAATTGGGCAGGGACTAGGGACCTTCAAAAATTTTCATGAACCAAGAGGTCTGCTCCCTCAATGCATGTGTGATAAGCATGCAGTGAGTAATGGGCAAAGTCAAGGATTACAATAAATCTAAGATGTTTGAAATAATTATGGGATGCTCTATTTAGTTATTTTTTTGAAATTTTTGAGAAAGGTAACGTAACTTTATTAAGAAACCCCACCAAATCAAAAGCTAGGCTAGAGAAAGAAAATTACTGGCCGAAAAAATATATAAGATGAGGCATTTACTGAAGATATTAGAAAAGACTATAAACAAGATTTCATTTTTTTTTAAAAAAAAAAAGAAGGAAAAAAAAGTAGATACTCCTACCATGGAAGAATTATCAAACTCAAAGACTTCCCTACCTCTGTAGCAATATTCACAGCACCGCCCACCTCAGCTAATAGAAAAGGATCTCACTATCATCATCATATCTTACCTAGGATGCCAAATGAGAATTAAAAGTTGTCAAAAAACAACAGTAGATGATTGGTGCAGGCAATGCAAAACAGTCGACAGCCTAGATCACATTGCATCATGGAACGTGTCCAATTTTTCTAATCAAAGAAAGTTCAGCACAATTCAACTCGTCAAAAATCATTTTTCTTAATGGAAAAATGTGAATTAGATCAAAGATGCTGACAGAATTTGCCAAAGAGAGAATTTGTAGCACACAGCAAGTACAGCTGTTAATGAATAATATTATAAGGGAAGCAAACAATACCAGGTGTCCTATTCTCCTAGATTTATCAGATCTGCCTATGACTAGATCAGTAGTAACAAACCTTCAGCATATTGGGCTGATAAGCAAGATTACTTTGGCATGGCTACAGAACATGAGATTTACAGTGGATAACGTCCAACCTATTAAGTGCTTGTGACACCCAATCCTTCCAAGTGTAGCCAGATGGATATTTAAGCAAATTCATTTAGGTCAAACTTAATGGTGACACCTTTCTAGTTGGCTGACAATTTTAAAGTTATGTAACAAGGAAATCCATTTCCTAAAGGTTTTGTTGTGCAAACATGCACTGACGTGGTGCTCAGAAAACTTGAAAACCTTTGACAAGGTAAATTCATCTTAAAGATTTTGTTGTGCAGACAGGCACCGAAACGGTGCTCAGAGAACTTGAAAGCCTTTATTTTATCTTTTATTCTTACATTTGGCTCTATTTATATAATTTTACATATTTATGTAGACATGAATTTGGTGTAGTGAGTAGAAGTTTGCAGGTTGCAGGAGACTGTAAAAGCCACATGGTATTTTATTACGTGGTCCCAGCCCAGAGGAGTAAGGTGCGCATCAAAAAGTGCGTGTGATAAGTAGGCACCATGATTCTTTTCGCCTTCTACATTGTGAATCCCATTTAAATTGCAGATGGTAAAAACCACAAGCTAGTAAAGTAAAAAATAAATTATCACTACAAATAAAGGGGATACATTATTTCAATACAAGGCAACCAAAGCAGGTTCAGTACAAGGTTACGGTCCAAGCATCAAACATAAAGCGCATTAAGCACAAAAGGATTAAAAAATACAACATGATGAGACAGAGGCAAGTCTTTACCGAAAAATCTGTTCAACCACATGAAGGATTTGACACCAAGATTAATTTTCTAGAGAAGCTTTGATTTGTCTGCAGTGATATTACCAGCCAGGTCAAAGGATTTTATGATCCGTTATGGAAATCATTTTCCTACAAAAGATGTTGATTTGTTACAAGAATTTAGAGTAAAAAAATGTCATATGTAATTCCATCTGCTAAAATTGAGTGGAAATAAGGAAGAAAAGCTGGAATAAAGATTAATATATGGTGCAACGATAATCTTAAACCAAACAAGAAGAGTATTGCCTATTGAAATGTCCTCACACTGTATTGAAATAACCATGACAAAGTAGTGCAAGCAAACATCAATTTACTGAAAACATATGATAGAGAATCCCTCCTGAATGGGGATTCAAATTGGTAGGTATGACTGATTGATGAGTCCATAGCCTTCCAAAAAAAATAATAATTTTGAACAGCTCCATAGTCTTCAAAATGATAGCTTCTTATATAGTACCCATTTAAGCAGCACCAAAGTCACAAGGGTGGGTATTTGGCCTATTAGAACTTACATTAGACCCATTTTTTGGCAAATGTGATGCTTGATGGTTGCCCCAATTGCTTGTTGTGGAATCTTCACAGAAGAAATAAAGGTAGTATATGAGCAAAGCTTTTTTCAGCATAGCATATCCAACCTGGATGCATAGAAAGATTATTAAATTGAACAACAGTTCATGAAACGACTATAGTATAACCACAATGAAATGATAATCATGAAGCAAGTAACAATGTGTAGAACTTTTTTTTTCAGAAAACCCATCTCAAATTCAACCGGACTTGCCATAGAAATCCTATAAGCCAAAAATCCAGGAGATACTTTGTATTCTCAATATTTCTACAAACATCCAAATGAAGCATAACACAATTGAAACAAAAGAGAAATGGTAAAGATGATAGACCTATAAGTTGCTTCCATTGATGTTGCATTGTGAATGCTAGCATGATAGTCCTGAACATTGACCTGAAAAGTATGCAGTATTAAAGTTCAAAGATCAAACTAAAAGAGAGAATCTTGGTACAAAAAATAAAATAAAATGTTCATTTCATGAGGAACTCCTGCAACAAAAATAAGAAGCATGAGAAAAAATTCCAAGTAAATCCAATAGATTTTCAGGTGAAAGAGGAAGACAGAAGCATAGCTATTCATAGTTTTACCTCATTTAACTTTTCCCACACCAGACCAGGCTGATTTGCATAACCTTCGTCAGTAATTAAGATGTAGAGTTCACCATTGAACTGCAAAACAGGGTAGGAAACAGTTTGAATACACTGGCTCATTGAATTACAATATCACAATAAAGAGGAAGTAATCATATTATTGTTTCTTAGCACAAATTGCAATTACATTACTTTCAAATTCGACTTGAAAGGAACAAGACTGCAAGTTGAGTTTGAGTAAAACTGAATATTCACAATTCAATACATCCAAACATAGCCTAAATCATAGAGAAACTGGAAGTGTTTCCATTACCTGATTGCTAACAATTGGAATCCCATTTTCTAGGATTATCTGTAGCCTTTTGGTATCCATTACGTGTACAAAGCCCCAATCAGGTGGACCTGGTGACTTTTGTATTACTTGACGGAGTTTAATAAAGTGAAAAGGTTTGATAAAAAAATGTAAAGGTTTGAACCCACCAACTCTAACATAAACAAAGACCTTGCCTGAGTTTTGTTACAAGCCTCACCAGGTTCTCTCTATACTTGTTTGTGTTTTGCACTAACTTGTTAGACTGACCTAGTTTTATGTTACTTGGGCGCATTCTGCAGAGTGAAAAGCTACTGTGGTTTTTCTTTTTTAAAAAAGAACTTATGAAGAAAGAAACTTGATTACAATGTTACTTCATAGCCCACCTAATGTGCCTGAGTTGCAGTGCAAACATACATTTTAATACGGCTCGTGTTCATCCATATGTTAAATTGTATGGTGTTTGTTTAGTATCTTCATCATAGATGGTGTTATAACACTATTCTGCCTGGGGAAAATAATGGTTTCTAATACCAAATTCTTACAAGTATCTGACCTACGTTTTGAATCTCTCTTATAAAGATGTGAGCTTTTCAAGGTGGGTTGGGTTGCATTGTGAAGAAAAGCTTTTCAAACAGTCAAGCTAGCATGCTCCCTACACAAGTACAGTCAAACACCAACATGCTAAATGTGCCACTTCAGCATGACAGAGAGATGGGATGTGCGCAGGTATAGAGCAGATGGTTTATATACTTGATTTTTGGTGGTAGTCGATACACATGATCATGGTTCTGTGTCCACCTAAATCTGAAAATCATGGGTAGGAAGCTTAACAGAAACATCAATATGATCAAATACATCAACTTAGCGACAGTGCAACTAAAATAGAATCGACTGAATAAGATGTTAAAGCCAAACCATGAAATATAGTTACATCATGTTTAGGCATGTACCCACATCGCTTGGTCCCCTTGATTCGTAGGAACCATTCCCAGATTCTGAGAACCACAATAGTTTTAGGTAATTGATATGGGCCAGAGAAAGGTCAGCAAAATGAAAAGCATCCGGCCATAGCACCATCAATACTCACCTTCTTCCAGGCTCAGACGCCCCCAATCGGCTCTCAAGAACGGCGGCAGCCAGAAGATCGCCGACAGCAAGATGGCGACACCGAGGATGAGCGCGGCCACACACCGGAACCCAACGAATCTCCCGATCCGGCACCGTGACGGACCAGCATTTCCTTCGGAGAGTGAGAGGGAGATTGAGAGAGAGAGAGGGTCGAGATCGGAAGAGGGAGAGGGAAATCGAGGGAGATCGAGGGAGAGGGAGATCGAGAGAGAGAGAGAGAGAGAGAGAGAGAGAGAGAGAGAGAGAGAGAGAGAGAGAGAGAGAGAGAGAGAGAGAGAGAGAGAGAGAGAGAGAGAGAGAGAGAGAGAGAGAGAGAGAGAGAGAGAGAGGGTCGAGATCGGAAAAGGGAGAGGGAAATCGAGGGAGAGGGAGAGTGAGATGGAGATCGAGAGAGAGGGTTGAGATCGGGAGAGAGAGAGAGAGAGAGAGAGAGAGGAGATTGAGAGAGGGAGACGGCGGTCTGCGAAATGAAGTTTTTTGGCTTCTAGCGTAAGAAAATAGGTTAAATCAATCGGTAGTTTGTGGTACATATAGATCATCATACCTCTTGGGCCTTGTGGGGTCCACTGAGAGGCACCTAACTGAATCCATTCCATCCATATGTTTTAAAATAAAATAATAAAAAAACATAATAAAAACTAATAAGATCCAATACTCAATTGGGACACACCAATAAAACAGTGGAAATAACAAAATAAGTAACCTTGAATTGAGTACGGTAGTGAACCGTTTCCAACCAAAAACGGCTCAAAGCTGTTTCTAAAAGAGAAATTTACGACTGTGGACCCCACCTTTTATCCAGCGGTTTTTTTGAAGCAATACAAACTTAGAATACGCAGTTGGACCTCCTCGTACGGAGTCGGAATTTCAGGACGAAAATACCCCTCCTCCTGACGGAAACGGCCCTTCCTCTCCATTTCCTCTCTTTGCTTTTCCTCTCCCTTTCTGCTGCCACTTTCCCTGCCATTGCTTTCACCCCCCATTTCCCCACTGCATTTCCCGTAGAAAGACCCAAAAAAAACACCCTGTTTGTCGGCCTCTTATCAGCATTTCATCTTTTCTTCTTGAAATGGTGGGTCCAGCGAAGAAAGCACACAAGACAGGTATATATATATATATTATTTTATTATTATTACACACGGACAGACACACACCGCACACACTCACGCTGCACACACACCGCGCACACTCACGCTGGTGGAATTTCACCACCTATGGCACTCGAACTCTTGACCGGGAGTTGAAACTACTGAGAGGTTACCACCCGAGCAAGAGTAAGGACCCCACCTTTTATATTTTAAACTCAGTTGGGCCCACAGCCAATGGCTGGTGGTCAGTGCTCTGTGGGCCCCATAATAATGTATGTTTTTCATCCATTCCGTCCATCTATTTTTCTAGATCAATTTATAGTAATAAACAAAAAATGAGATATATATTAGTCTCAAGGGGACCACATTACAAGAAACAATGTTAAATGAACTTCGACCATTAAAAACTTTTTGGGGCCATAAAAGTATTGGATCAAGTTGATCTTTGTTTTTTTCCCTTCATCTGGATATTTATGACCTAATCAACATATTGGATGTCAAACAAACAGTACAGTGGGCCTTAGGAGGACTTAAATGATGGATTTCCAATCACTATTGTTTTCTTGTGGTGTGGTCCACTTGAGATTTATATCCCTCTCATTTTTGGGATTAAAACCTAAAATGATATTTAAAAATGGATGAACGGAATGGATGAAATACATACATCATGGTGGGGCCCATAGAGCACCGACCACCAGCTCCGGGGCTGGTGTCAGGGGGAGTAGCTAATCCGTTTCCCTTTTATATTTTAAACTCAGTTGGGCCCACATTGAATTTACTATTCATGCTGTCCATCCGTTAACGGAAAATTTTAAGGGGTTGAGCCCCATATTGAAGCAGATCAAAAGATCAAATGCATCATACCACGGGAAACAGTGGGCATAATGATTTCCACCGCCGAAACCATAGTCGGCCCAACAGTGATATTTGTTTGTTATCAAACCTATTCATAAGATCATACATATATGGATTAATAGAAAACACAATTATAAGCTTGATCCAAAACTTCTGTGGCCCCTAAGAAATGATCACCATTAGAAGTTCAATTCAAAATTTCATATGGTGTGGTCAATTTCAACATTCCATTTCAATATTGGATATGTTTAAAATTTTCAGCTCCAGCCACGAAATTATTTGTTAAGTTTGCCCCACTGATTTTCATGTTTGCCCTGTTGATTTTCAAAATTCTCCCGCTGATTTTTCTGTTTGCCCCACTGATTTTCTAGTTTGCCCCGCTAATTTTTCAATTTGCCCTGGTGATCTTCTAGTTTGCCCCGCTGATCTTCTAGTTTGCCCCGCTGATCTTCTAGTCTCCCCCGCTGATCTTCTAGTTTGCCCCACTGATCTTCTAGTCTCCCCCGCTGATCTTCTAGTTTGCCCCGTTCAATTTCATGTTTGTCCCACTGAATGTCTAGGTGTCCTCCCTCAATGTCTAGGTTCCCTTCCACATATGGGGCTTTGGTGTATACATATTGTGATGAAAACGGATGGACATTACATAATCCGATGAACATAATGTATTACAAATAAAACACCATCATAGGGCGTAGCAAGCGTAATCAGATTGCGTATTGAGTTAGTAGTACGTTCCCATTGTACTATGTAAACTCAGTTGGGCTCACAATGAATGTATGTAATATATCCACACCGTCCATCCATTTTTTCATTTATTTTGAGGGGTCTAGCCCCCAAATCGAAGCATATTAAAAGATCAAGTGGATCATACCATGGGAAACAGTGGGCATAATGATTTCTACCACCGAAACCATAGCCGGCCCAACAGTGATGTTTGTTTGTTATCAAACCTATTCACAAGATCATACATATATGAATTAATAGAAAACACAATTGTAAGCTTGAACCAAAACTTCTGTGGCCCCTAAGAAATGATCAACATTAGAAGTTCAACTCAAAATTTCATGTGGTGTGGTCCATTTGAACATTGGATATGTTTAGATTTTTCGGCTCAAGCTACGAAATTATTTGTTAAGTTTGCCCCGCTGATCTTCTAGTTTGCCCCGCTGATCTTCTCCCCCCCTGATCTTCTAGTTTGCCCGATCTTCTAGTCTCCCTCTGATCTTCTAGTTTGCCCCGTTCAATTTCAGGTTTGTCCCGCTGAATGTCTAGGTGTCCACCCTCAATGTCTAGGTTCCCTTCCACATATGGGGCTTTGGTGTATACATATTGCGATGAAAACGGATGGGAATTACATAATCCGATGAACATGATGTATTACAAATAAAACACCATCATGGGGCGTAGCAAGCGTAATCGGATTGCGTACTGAGTTAGTAGTACGTTCCCATTGTACTATGTAAACTCAGTTGGGCCCACAATGAATGTATGTAATATATCCACACAGTCCATCCGATTTTTCATTTATTTTGAGGGGTCTAGCCCCCAAATTGAAGCATATCAAAAGTTCAAGTGGATCATACCGTGGGAAACAGTGGGCATAATGATTTCTACCACAAGATCATACATATATGGATTAATAGAAAACACAATTGTAAGCTTGAACCAAAACTTCTGTGGCCCCTAAGAAATGATCAACATTAGAAGTTCAACTCAAAATTTCATGTGGTGTGGTCCATTTGAACATTGGATATGTTTAGATTTTTCGGCTCAAGCTACGAAATTATTTGTTAAGTTTGCCCCGCTGATCTTCTAGTTTGCCCCGCTGATCTTCTAGTTTGCCCCGCTGATCTTCTAGTCTCCCCCGCTGATCTTCTAGTTTGCCCCGCTGATCTTCTAGTCTCCCCCGCTGATCTTCTAGTTTGCCCCGTTCAATTTCAGGTTTGTCCCGCTGAATGTCTAGGTGTCCACCCTCAATGTCTAGGTTCCCTTCCACATATGGGGCTTTGGTGTATACATATTGCGATGAAAACGGATGGGAATTACATAATCCGATGAACATAATGTATTACAAATAAAACACCATCATGGGGCGTAGCAAGCGTAATCGGATTGCGTACTGAGTTAGTAGTACGTTCCCATTGTACTATGTAATCTCAGTTGGGCCCACAATGAATGTATGTAATATATCCACATCGTCCATCCGTTTTTCCATTTATTTTGAGGGGTCTAGCCCCCAAATCGAAGCATATCAAAAGATCAAGTGGATCATACCATGGGAAATAGTGGGCATAATGATTTCTACCACCGAAACCATAGCCGGCCCAACAGTGATGTTTGTTTGTTATCAAACCTATTCACAAGATCATACATATATGGATTAATAGAAAACACAATTGTAAGCTTGAACCAAAACTTCTGTGGCCCCTAAGAAATGATCAACATTAGAAGTTCAACTCAAAATTTCATGTGGTGTGGTCCATTTGAACATTGGATATGTTTAGATTTTTCAGCTCAAGCTACGAAATTATTTGTTAAGTTTGTCCCGCTGATCTTCTAGTTTGCCCCGCTGATCTTCTAGTCTCCCCCGCTGATCTTCTAGTTTGCCCCGCTGATTTTCTAGTCTCCCCCGCTGATCTTCATGTTTGCCCCGCTGATCTTCTAGTCTCCCCTGCTGATCTTCTAGTTTGCCCCGTTCAATTTCATGTTTGTCCCACTGAATGTCTAGGTGTCCACCCTCAATGTCTAGGTTCCCTTCCACATATGGGGCTTTGGTGTATACATATTGCGATGAAAACGGATGGAAATTACATAATCCGATGAACATGATGTATTACAAATAAAACACCATCATGGGACGTAGCAAGCGTAATTGGATTGCGTACTGAGTTAGTAGTACGTTCCCATTGTACTATGTAAACTCAGTTGGGCCCACAATGAATGTATGTAATATATCCACACCGTCCATCCGATTTTTCATTTATTTTGAGGGGTCTAGCCCCCAAATTGAAGCATATCAAAAGTTCAAGTGGATCATACCGTGGGAAACAGTGGGCATAATGATTTCTGTCATTGTAAAGTTATCCTTACTCTTACATATCCATCTATACATCTTGTAGCTTATTGAGACCCAGGAAGATAATGATGATGAGGGTAATGAGACTGATCATGAGGAGGATGAGTCAGATGATAACGATGAGAAAGGCGTGGAGGGAGAGGGACCGAGGGTGGGTATTATGAAGAATGTTGTTTTTATGGAGGAATTTCGAATTGAGAGGGAAGAGTTGAAGATGGAGAGAGAGGAATTGTAGAAGGAGAGGGAAGAATTGAGAAAAGAGAGGGAAGAGATGAGAAGGAAAGAAGAAATGTTTGCCGAGAGGGAGAGGTTGCTCATTTCCTGATTTTCTACTTTGCCCCGCTCATTTCCTAGTTTCCCCCGCTGATATTTGAAAGTGATGATGGATGAATGGGATGGAAAGATTGGGGCTAAAGCATAAACGTAGGTAAGAGCCACAATGATTGGTTGAGTTTATTAGAGATTAGGTAATGGAGAGACTGGAGTTGACTCAACTCTGTTAGCTCCATTAAACCAAAACCGTAAATAACATCCATTTTATCACTTGATTAGTACTCCATGGAGTATGGAGGTCCAATTGGGTAATGATGGACAATGAAGTTTCCATGAGTGTCAGCCTAGCACATCACGAGATTGCTGCTTCAAATGATAAAGAAGGATTTCTGACTTCTGAGGAAGGTTTTAAATAATGCTGTGACTGTATCAGCCAGGCCCTAAAATGATACGATACTGGGCGTATCAAATTATAGGATCCATATCGGCTGAAATTGTCTCTCTACACACACACACATCAAGAAAACAGGAAATTAATACAATGGAACATGCACAACAAAAAATAGGAAAAGTTAGTGAATGAGAGAGAAGAGTTTATTAAGGAGAAGGAATGTAGTCATACACGGAGGGGACGTTTTGTGATGGAGGAGGAGGGTGAGGAGTTGAGGAAGCGAGGGGAAGTAAATGATATTGAAGATAAAGAACTTGGACATGGGCACCTAGACGTGCAATCATATAGTAATGTCAAAGCTAATGTATATCAAATTGGCCACACCAATACTTGCTAAGTATGGTTGACAAAATGAGTTGAAACCTGATTTTGCTGAGTGAGGTTGATAAAAAAGAAAAATGCCATCAGGATTATCAGCCAGGCCCTAAAATAAAGGAAAAAAGAAGAAGCAAATATCAGCTTGATCCAAAACTTCTGTGGCCCACAAAAAGTTTTTAATATATGGTCAATCACCATTGTTTCCCATGGCATGTTCCACCTGAGATTTGGATCTATTTCATTTTTTTTAATGGAATATGCCTTAAATGATCTAGAAAATTACCAGATGGATGGCATAGATATAGAATATATACATCAAGATCGGCCCCACTGTGAGGGTCGCATCGTCTTGGGGAGGCCAGGCTACACCTAATCCCCTCCCAATTATCAAACATTTACAGTAATCCTTTGAATGAAATATTTTACTTTGAATTCAATATCTCGTATCATTATCACATACCCCTAGTTAGAATATAAGGGGCCGACTTTTCCAAGGAATAAGGAACGTCTATTTTTGGTCTTTTCACCGTTGAATATGACTTGTTGGTGCATTTCTTCTTAACTACGTACTTGTGTGCTAACACTAGAAGGGGCATGGTCCATCTACAATAGTGACAATTATACTTGTTGTTGCTCGAATTTGGATGGAAAAGGACTACCCTGTCCATCTACAGTGTGACCTTACCCGGTCGACCCCATCTGGCTCAAATAGCCTTTTACCCGGTCGACCCCATCTTGTTGTTTAAATGGTAACCCGGTCGACTGGGTTGACCCGGTCGACCCCATCTCGCTGTCCTGTGTGCATAATTATGTATATACTTATTATGTACTTATATATAAGTATATACATAATTATGTATTTTTATATACTTATATATACATATTTTCATAATTATGTATTAGAGAAAATTGTAAGAGCGAAAAAGTTCTCTCTGTTTAAAAAAAATAATAAAAAAAAATCTGCCAGACAGCCGGCTGTCTATGCCTTTTTTTTTTTGCTAGGATGCTTTTGTGGGTCCCATCATGAGGTCTGTGTTATATCCAAACCGTCCAATTGATGCACACAAAAAAATTACGAAAGAAAAATAAGAGATAAGAAGCATAAAAATCTACACAATTCAATAATATTCCAATATCAGCTATATTGTAAGATAAAACTTACTCTCAACATAACAAGAGTAATTAAGAGTGCAAGACTTGCACCATTCCCGCGGTCTTGCACTATAGAAGAATATCACATCAAAGAAGACATGCCTCTCTATGGATAATATTCTCCCTCCTACCGTTAACATATATAGATAGAAATCAATTACTCAAGGCCGATAAAGTTAGACTCTATAGGTATTAAATAAGATAACTAAAAAGAAGTTTCCTAACATGGAAACACCTTACACATTCTCCACCCGAACACAACCACCACTCTAACAAAAAATAAAAATAAAATTCATTGCCTTTGGAACAAGTATTTGTGGGTAAAAAAAAACTGTCTAAAAGCTAATTGCATTGTGTATAGATAGCGCTTGGCTAGAGATCCCCTTCAGTATACTCTCAATTTGCACGAGTTGGTCTAATCAAAATCTTTGATGTACTGGGCCCACTTTTGATTTTGGACTTCTAATATTTTCCTTCTTAATTGGCTATCATACAAGCTACAAATAGATGACTACAACTTTCTCATATGGATCATACCACGGGGTATTACATATTGCGATGAAAACAGAGGGGTATTACATAATCCGATGAACATGATGTATTACAAATAAAACACATTATGGGGCGTAGCAAGCGTAATCGGATTGCGTACTGAGTTAGTCAGTACGCTCCCATTGTACTAAGTAAACTCAGTTGGGCCCACATTCAATGTATGTAGTATATCCACGCCGTCCATCCGTTTTTCCATTTATTTTAAGGGGTTTAGCCCCCAAATTGTAGCATATCAAAAGATCAAGTGGATCATACTACGGGAAACGGTGGGAATAATGATTTCCACCGCTGAAACCATAGTCGGCCCAAAGTGATGTTTGTTTGTTATCAAACCTGTTCATAAGATCATACAGATATGGATTAATAGAAAACACAATTATAAGCTTGATCCAAAACTTCTATGGCCCCTAAGAAATGATCAACATTAAAAGTTCAATTCAAAATTTCATGTGGTGTGGTCCATTTAAACATTGGATATGTTTAGATTTTTCAGCTCAAGGCACGAAATTATTTGTTAAGTTTGCCCCGCTAATTTTTCAGTTTCCTCCATTGATTTTCTAGTTTCCCCCGCTGATTTTTCAGTTTGCCCCACTGATTTTGTAGTTTGCCCCATTGATTTTCTAGTTTGCCCCGCTGATTTTCCAGTTTGCCCCGCTGATTTCCTAGTTTGCCCCGCTGATCTTCTAGTTTCCCCCACTGATTTTTCAGTTTGCCTAGTCTTTAGATAGCATAAGGCTAGGGTACTCCTTAATCTCTATGAGTTTTCATCCATCTCAGCTTTGGTGCCATTCCTTCATGATAGACGAATACCTGACTGCAATAGTCAATTGTGAAAACCTTATCTGAGAGCTGGCCAACTAAGGAACTCAATCCTTTGACCACCGTACCATAATTGAATGGTTATCCAACACCACTCTACTTTACCTCTGGATATACTTCATTCTTACCAAGCCACTTAGCAATCCTGTTTAAAAAAGAGAGTATATAATCTTTGTTATCCCCCTCATCTATAGATCCCTGTGATTCTATCCATGTTAGCCCTCATGCCCTCCTCGTCCCCCTAGCGGTTAGAAAGTGGAACTATGAAAGAGCATGAGATGGCGGATTAAAGGAAATAGTTGTGGCTATGGTACGTTGAATCGGAGTGACTTCTCTATGAACTAACTGATGCGCCCGTCACTTCCTGATATGACTGGTGGATATAGCTTTTCACTATACCCAGCCACACCCCGCGTACAACCTAACTTCATATTCACCCGCCGCCCGAGCAGAGAGTCGACTATGCTGGGATGATTATTGGACCTACGTGCTTATCAACCAACTATGCTGGGATGAAACACCTCCCGATTGAATGATATAGGTTTTTACCAGCGGAACTAGAACGATTGTTGTAGTGGCCCATGCTACCTATGCCACTTTTTTCCAATAGCCCCAGGACCATCGATTCTTTGAGCTAAGGACATGGTAGGTACGTACGACCACGCATCACGTTAATCGCTGATATAGTTTCATCTTTTAAGCTACATTGATTTATGAGTGACGACTAGCATTGATGTGTTTCACGATCCATGAACAGTTTTCACTAGTATGTTACGACTGCAATTCCAGTTTTCCCCACTGATTTCCTAGTTTGCCCCGCTGATTTCCTAGTTTGCCCCGCTGATCTTCTAGTTTCCCCCGCTGGTTTTCCAGTTTGCTCCGCTGAATTTCATGTTTTCCCCACTGAATTTCATGTTTTCCCCGCTGATTTTCCAGTTTGCCCCGCTGAATGTCTAAGTTCCCTCCCTCTATGTCTAGGTTCCCTTCCACATATGAGGTTTTGGTGTATACATATTACGATGAAAACGGAGGGGTATTACATAATCCGATGAACATGATGTATTACAAATAAAACACCATTGTGGGGCATAGCAAGCGTAATCGGATTGCGTACTGAGCTAGTCAGTACGCTCCCATCGTACTGAGTAAACTCAGTTGGGCCCACATTGAATGTATGTAGTATATCCACGTCGTCCATCCGTTATTCCATCTAATTTAAAGGGTTAAGCCCCAAATTGAAGCATATCAAGAGATCAAGTAGATCATACCACGAGAAACAGTGGGCATAATGATTTCCACCGTTGAAACCATATTAGGCCCAACAGTGATGTTTGTTTGTGATCAAACATGTTCATAAAATGATTAAAACGTTGAGTCCCTGTTAAATTCAAGAGCAACTAATCAAATAACAAGCCTTTCTTGTTGCATGATAATATGGAGGAATGTTACTGAAAATTCAAAACAACCTGAAAGAGTTATGGTGTAATATGCATACTTTGGCATGTCACATCTCAACTTGATAGGTATCATTTTTGCATTGATTAGTGGATATTGTTAATACTTCTCAACTTGATTCGGAATTTTTTAAAAGAATTTTGCAATGGAATTGGATGGAATGTGTTGTTTGGAATTGGATTGAGTCCACTATCTAAATCAGTCCTATATGCATGCGTAATTTCATTTTGAAATTACATTGATTCACGAGGTGTAGTGGCAACTAATCAATTTTGAAAATAAAGTGAGGACTTTTTCTCTTTCATGGCAAGTGATAGGTCTTAGGTGGCCATGATTGTTGGCTATGAAAAAGATGGACTTCTCTGGAATCTCAAGAATTGCATTGTGTGATCACCATATACAATCAAAACCGCATGCCTGTATTTGTATCTGTATGTGCATATGCATATCTATATATTTCTATAAGTATGTATGCACTCTTTATAACCAACTCCAACCATGTGAACTACCAAAGCAACCAGAGCAACATTCATCACATTGGGCATTTATTGAAGCCAGACAGCTGCAATGTGCTTATTGAAATGAACATTTCGAGCATGATTCAAAGCATTCCTAAGAAGATCCATAAAGTATTCTTTTGGGACACCTCCATAGTTTAGTAGTGAAATTTCTAGTTTGCCCAGCTCAATTCCATGTTTGCCCCGGTCAATTTCATGTTTTCCCCCCTGATTTTCATGTTTGCCCCGCTGATTTTCTAGTTTGCCCCGTTCATTTTCATGCTTGCCCCGCTGATCTTCTAGTTTGCCCCGCTGTTTTTCTAGTTTGCCCCGCTCATAATTCAGTTTGCCCCGCTGATTTTCTACTTTGCCCCGTTCATTTTCATGCTTGACCCGCTCATTTTCATGATTGACCCGCTCATTTTCATGCTTGCACCGCTGATTTTCTATTTTGGTCCGCTCATTTTCATGCTTGACCCGCTCATTTTCATGATTGACTCGCTCATTTTCATGCTTGCCCCGTTGATCTTCTAGTTTGCCCCGCTTATTTTCTAGTTTCCCCCACTGATTTTCTAGTTTGTCTCGCTTATATTTCATGAGAAATGGGAAATGAGATGTTTTGATCATTCAATAAAACAGATTTTTTTAAAATGATTTCTTGAAAAATCTGATTTCATGGGGTTTACAATGTTTAAACTTCAATTATCCATTAAAACTCTTCTTCAGGAATTCCAACGAACGAAAGAAATCTAACCATAACATTCTGTGGCTAACTTAAAGAAGTCTATGCTTTTAGCTAAGCATCCAAAATAGCTCACAAGAACCATCTATTCAAACTTAGTTGTATATTTATTGAAGTCATTGATACGGAGGAAACATCATGAATGGGTCATGTCTAGTTTACATGTCTTGTTCCTCGTATCCATACCTTATCTGAATTACACAAGCAGGACATCTAGAGCTTGTAGTGCTAGATGAGCCCGCTAAGCATGCATACAAATATGCCATTATCCAATACCGAATGAAATAAGACATGTTCGAGTATTTATTGCCGAGAATAGGGCATAACTCACTGATGCATGATTACACCACTCACATGTCAGCAAAATCATGCCTAAACTGGACTTGAGGCCTAACTATTGCACATTATCTGTAAATAGGGTTGTACATCAAGCCAAGTCGAGTCGAGATGGGCCAAGCTCGGCTTGACTCGTCCATGCTATACTCGAGTTTGAGCTCGATCTCAAGCTTGCCCTCGAGCTCAACATTGAGGCTTAGTTTGTTTGCCAAAGCTTTCGACTCGAGCTAGTGGTTCGAGTCGAGTCGAGTTTATCTTGAGTTTTGAAACTCAATTGAGCCATATGCAAACTAAATTGTCTAAAAGTTATGCAACTTGCCTATAACCTAGGGTTAGATGAATTCCCTATAATTCAAAGGGATGCAGATTGCCCACGACAACTTAGGGTAGGAATCCCTTACTATTGAAAGCTATGTGGCTCTCATGTCAATTCATTTTGACTACTTTCGTTATGATATAAGACAAAAAATGAGATAAATAAAAAAAATGAATTGATTACTCTCATTATGATATAAGACAAAAAATGAGACAAATCTAAAAAACACAAGTGGGCAAGACAACCGACCCGGTCGACCGGGTCCCCAACTAGCTGACCCAGTTTATCAGGTCCCTGGACCAAGGTACCTATGGCTACGGATTCGCGGTACCTATGGCTACGGTTATAATCCGTATCCATAGAGGTCGCTAAATCCGTAGCCATAAGCCAGCTTACTTAAAAACAAAACCAGCAAGTTGGGGTTGACCGGGTTGGGACCCGGTCGACCGGGTCAGAGCTCGGCCTATCGCTACGGATTATAACCGTAGCCATAGCTGTAGTGTTATGCACTTTTTTCTCTTTTCTCTTTTTATTTTTTTTATTTTTATTTTTTACATGGAGAACATTTTCCCCCTTACATTTTTCTATAGTACATAATTATGTAAATATGTATATATAAGTATATAAAAATATTTTTCTATCTTTTAATTCATTTCTTTGTCTATTTATTTAATAAGCATATCTCCTAAACTAGAATGATTTACTTAACTTACCACATATGATTTTGGGGTAGGAGAAGCTAATTTAGCCAACCAACGTAGTTATTTTCCAAGATTCCATTGTTTCAATGGTCAAAAATCCATTTAATTTAGTTAATGGTCAATTTCAATCACTTCGCGGTCAAACTAAAAATTTGGTGGGACAAACTAGAAATTCAGTGCGGCAAACATGAAATTGAGCAGGGCAAACATGAAATTAGGGCTGGAAGTCGGGCGAGTTGGTACGGGTTGGTGCTCAAGCCTAACCCAACCCAAGTTTTATCAGGTTGGTGTTTGTATAGCCCAAGCTAGAGATCGGGCCCGATATATCCTGCCCGAGCCCAACCCAATGTCGGGTCGATCGGGTTGAACCCGCTCAACTTTCAGCCGTACATGAAATTGAGCAGGGCAAATTAGAAATTCAGCGGGGCAAACATGAAAATGAGTTAGGCAACCATGAAAACAGTGGGGTAAACTGAAATATGAGCGGGGAAAACTAGAAAAATAGCGGGGCAAACTGAAATACGAGCGGGGCAAACTAGAAAAATAGTGGGTCAAACTGAAATATGAGCGGGGTAAACTAAAAAAATAGCGGGGCAAACTAGAAAAACAACGGGGCAAACTAGAAAAACAGCGGGGCAAATTGAAATATGAGCGGGGCAAACTAGAAAAACAGCGGGGCAAACTGAAATATGATCAGGGCAAACTGAATTATGAGCAGGGCAAACTAGAAAAACAGCGGGGCAAACTGAAATATGAGCGGGGCAAGCTAGAAAAACAGCGAGGCAGACTGAAATATGAGCGGGGCAAACTAAAAAAACAGCGAGGCAAATTGAAATATGAGTGGGGCAAACTAGAAAAACAGCGGGGCAAATTGAAATATGAGTGGGGCAAACTAGAAAAACCGCGGGGCAAATTGAAATATGACCGGGGCAAACTAGACAAACAACGGGGCAAACTGAAATATGAGCGGGGCAAACTAGAAAAACAGCGGGGCAAATTGAAATATGAGCGGGGCAAACTAGAAAAATAGCGGGGCAAACTGAAATATGAGAGGGGCAAACTAGAAATACAGCGGGGCAAACTGAAACATGAGCGGGGCAAATAAGAAAAATAGCGGGGCAAACTGAAATATGAGCGGGGCAAACTAGAAAAACAGCGGGGCAAATTAAAATATGAGCGGGGCAAACTGAAATATGAGCGGGGCAAAGTAGAAAAATAGTGGGGCAAACTGAAATATGAGCGGGGCAAACTAGAAATACAGCGGGGCAAACTGAAACATGAGCGGGGCAAACAAGAAAAACAGCGGGGCAAACAAGAAAAACAACTGGATAAATTGAAATATGAGCGGGGCAAACTAGAAAAACGGCGGGGCAAATTGAAATATGAGCGAGGCAAACTAGAAAAATAGCGAGGCAAACGAGAAAAACAGCGGGACAAACTAGAAAAACAGCGAGACAAACTGAAATATGAGCGGGGCAAACAAGAAAAACAACGGGGCAAATGTCGGGTCTCATTTGTCCATGTCATTTCCAAGGACTCAAGCTAATAAGATATACCAGATTTCTCTCTCCCAAATAGACTGCGTGCTATGCTACATGACTTTTTAAAGGAGTAGTCCTATATTTTAGCTTACTTTTTTAAAGAAAAAAATGAAATTCTTTATGATGAATAATCACGTATATAATTAATAAAATCATAAATAACAAAAATAAGTCCTATATTGAAATATAATAAACTAATGTAATAACAAAAATATTAGCATGTAATGGATTAGCACGTAATTGAAATAACAAACTAATTTAATAACAAAAATATTAGCACGTAATTGAAATATAATAAATTAATGTAATAAGTCCTATATTGAAATATAATAAAAATGAAGTTCTTTTTTAGTTTTCCCCGCTCAATTTCATGTTTGCCTTGCTCAATTTCATGTTTGCCCCGGTGAATTTCTAGTTTGACCTCGAAGTGATTCAAATTGACCATGAACTAAATGAAATGGATTTTCGACCACTGACCCGATGGAATCTTGGAAAATAACTAGGTTGATTGGCTAAATTAGCTTCTCCTACCCCAAAATCATATGTAGTAAGTTAAGTAAATCATTCTAGTTTAGGAGATATGCTTGTTAAATAAATAGACAAAGAAATGAATTAAAAGATAGAAAAATATTTTTATATACTTGTATATACATATTTACATAATTATGTATTATAGAAAAATGTAAGGGGGAAAACATTCTCAATGTAAAAAATAAAAATAAAAAAAAAAGAAAAAGAAAAAAGTGCATAGCGAAAGACCCAGCTCTGACCCGGTCGACTTGGTTGACCCGGTCGACCCCAACACGCTGGCTTCCTTTTTTTTTTTCCTTCTTTTTCCCTATTGTAATCCCCACCGATTTTTGTGGGTCCCATTATGAGGTATGTGTTATATCCAAACCGTCAATCTATTTGGCGAACTCGAATTAAGTCTTGAGGTGAAAAATAAGACAGATCTAGCAATCAAGTGGACCACACTGGAAAAGGCAATGGGGAATTGAACGTCTACCATTGCAACCCTTTTAGGGGTTACACAAGTTTTGGATCATTATGAAATTTGTTTTTCCTATTCATCCAGGTCTTTGTGACCTTATGAATGAACTTAGACGGGGAGGATTTCTCACAAACATCACAGTGGGCTCCACCTGAGTTTCTAATGGTTGACGCTCATTCAAAATTATTTCCTGTAATGTGGTACAATTGAGATTTGGATATACCTAATTTTGGTCTCATACCATAAAATGATCTGGAAAAATATATGGACGGCATGGATGAAAAGTATACAACATGGTGGGGTCCACGGACCACCGACCGTCCGCATTAGCTGGTGGCAGGGGGAGTACCGAATCCGTTTCCGTCAAAAAGGAGGGGTATTTTCGTCCTGAAATTCCGACTCCGTACGAGGAGGTCCAAGTGCGTATTCTAAGTTTGTATTGTTTCGTAAAAACCGCTGGATAAAAGGTGGGGTCCACAGTCGTAAATTTCTCTTTCTGAAACAAAGTTTTTGCCGTACCAGAACAGTGTTTTTGGTGTAGTGCCACCTTGAAGTTGTATATCTACGATGGGCACGGTTTGGGTGGATCGTGGATGTATGTTCCTTACATCCAAACATTAAATCCATTTCGACAACTCTTTTTAGGGCATGATCCAAAAAAAATGAAATAGATCGAAATCATAGGTGGACCATACCAAAGAAAACAGTTTTGATTAAATCCCCACCATTAAAGCATTATTAATGTAGATCCCACTATAAGTGGCACATGCAAAACCACTAAAACTATCAATATGTGGGCCAACAAAGAAACAGTTCAACAGTGGGAAATAGAAACCACAGGATCAGAATCCTATTTGAATGATCCCAACTTTTTATTTTTATTTTAATGATGGGCCTGTCTTTAATAAGAATATTTGAAAAATAAAAACTTTAGATTGGAATGTTTCTTATTCATCTTTTAACTCTTTCCTTACAAGATAGACTGTCTTGCACTCGTTGGAATTAACAAATGTTTGAAATATTATAAAATGAGATTTTTCTACACCTTATGCAAAGAGGCTCATCATATACACAGTTTGTCAGTGGAAAGGACCTAGACCCATCAGCTAATGAGATGTATTCTAGCTAAACCATTTCTAAATTTCCTCATATTTAATGTGAGTTGTCATGAATTATTATATTTTCTAATTACTAATTGGATGGTCAGATTAGGGTTGTAAATGGGTTAGTTTGGGTTGGGTTAGGGTTGTAAATGGGTTAGATTGGGTTGAGTAGGGTCAAGTCAGATCAGGTCTAGGGGCGCCTCGTACTCGACCCATTTTAGAATTCGGTTGGAGTTTTGGAACTAGACCCAACCCATTAAAACTCAGGGCTGATCTAGGTTGGGTCGAAATCAAATGCAGCAAACCCATTAATTTAATTGTTCCATATTGGCCCCTCGGATCAGGTCTAGGGGTGCCCCGTACTCGACCTATTTAAGAAACCGGTTGGAGTTTTGGAACTAGAGCCAACACATTAAAACTAAGGCCCAATTTAGGTTGGGTCGAAATCAAATGCAGTCAACCCATAAATTTAATGGGTCTATATTGGCCCCTTGGTCTAAATTATCACACGGGTCACATTAAGGTCGGTGAGAAGGTTAATGGGTACTTGAAACAGTGGATACCTAATGAACTCCACCCATAAACCCAACCCAATATGACTTTAGGTTTAATAAATTAGACCCAAGGAATTAGGTTTGAGTTCAGGTTTAGACTGTTGGGGATTTGTGCCGCGGAATCACACAGATCTAGATCTAGGATAGCAATCCAATGACACCAAGCACACATAAGAGAATACACAGATTTAACGTGGAAAATCCTTGCGGAAAAAAACCATGGCACAAAGTGACAAAATTTCACTATGAAAATAGAAATTACAAAGAGAAAAGACTTACCCGATTCGAACAACCACGTATCTTACCCTTGCTACACCCTTTAGAAACTCTAAAACCCTTTTAAGAACCTTGGTAACCCCTTTAGAAAGCCTTAACATACCCTAGAATAGCCTTAGGGACCCTATTTATAGTTTAGGAAACTCCCCTTCTGCACCTTTGCGAAACTGCCTCAAATTTATGCAGTTCGTACAAAATCCGCGCAGAATCTACGTAACCCTCGATTAGTCGAAGGAGGGCTTCGACCAGTCGAGTAAGCCCCTCGACTGGTCAGCAGCGTGGAATAGAAAAATCAATAGCCTCTGGACTTCGAGTCGAGCGGGTCTCGACTGGTCAAGTGGACCCTCGACCCGTCGAGCTAGGCCCTCGACCGTTCGAGCAGCCCAGAAAAAATAGATTTAAGACATATGTATACAACAATCTCCACCATGTCTTCAATCTTCAACCATGTAGCTTCTTGACTTCTTCTCTATCTCTGCATCACATCTTAGCTTCTCGTGCACACTACGTCCTTCTTTTTCGCCATCACCAAGCCCGGATGAGTTGCACATAACTTGAACTTCTTTGTAGGAACGACCTTGGAGATCATGTCTTTCGGATTCACACAGCTGTGAATCTCCACCAGAGTTATGCCTACTTCCTCAAGCATTTGTCGGATAACATGGACATCCAACTAATTGCTCTACCCGTTAGTACAAACGAGTAACCTGAAGTCGACTTTTTGAAATCCACACTACCTGTGTAATCTGAATCCACATACCCTTCCAACTTTGTCCCTATCTTCCTAAAAGTAAAGACATAGTCTTCTTACCATCTCACCAATACCCAATATTACTTGCCGGGGTATTTGCTCATAACATTGATAGCCTGTGAAATAACTAGTCTAATCCAGACCATGACATAAACTGCCAACCGCATTTGAATAAGGCTCATGAGATATATCCTACTTTTCTTCATTTGTTTTTGTACATGTCTTAAGGAAAACTTTGAGGAGAGATGCATAGGGAACGCTCTTCGGCTTTGCCCGGTCTATCACATGCTTGATTAATACCTACCCAAGTTATTCTGCCTGTGATTACCAAAACATACTCCTCTTCCAGTCTCAATGCTGAGAACCATCTTTGCAGCCCCCCAATCCTTCATCCTGAATGTCCCACTTTACCAAGTCTTCAGTACATTGATTTCAGACATGTCATAATTGGTGATCTACATGTCATTAGCATACAATTCCTGACTCACCATGAAGGAATCAAACCACTGCTTAGGCGACAGGTCGTACTACGACCTCCTGCAAACTCTTTTCTCAGGCTCTTTAAACTTCAAACCACTCAGGTTGCTTCATGTAGATCTGCTCTTCCAATTTCTCTTACAGAAGTGCAGACTCCACATCCATCCTTCCAGCTCAAGATCACATTAGCTAACTAGCGCCAATCATGGATCTAATGACACTTGCTGTTATATCGTCGGTGCGAATATCTATGAGAAGCCGATCTTTTCTCTTTGAGCATAACGCTTCGCTACCAACCTTACTCTGTATCTATACTGTATCCTGTTAAAGATCCACCTGCATCCAACCGCTTTCCGGCCCACTCGAAGCTCCACTAGCTCCCATGTGTTGATCTGGTACAACGAGTCCATAACATCGCTCATAGTCACATTCCACTTCTCAGCACCAGGCTCACGTAGAGTCATTTGAATAGAGGATGGATCCCCTGCGATATTGGACACGTCCATGTACCTTGCCGATATACTGCGATTATGCTTTGTGATTCTTCTCATAGGTGGCTACTCCACCTGCTCTATATCCCTGTCCGCACAGCCTTCTTGCCCTGCCCACTCATGTGGCCATGCCCAACATGCCACACACGTGTAGAGGTGGAATTCCCTACAAGCACTACAGCTTCACCTTTTGAAGTGCTCCCGATCAACTTGTACATGTTACCGAGTCATTACGCTTTCATGATAACCCGTGCCTCCTTAGATACCTTAAGAGCACCATCAATAATTGTGAACTTGCAGCCCATTGCCTCAAGTACACTAAGAGAAATTAGATTCTTCTTCAAATTAGGAATGTGCTTGACATCAGTCAAGGTACGCTTCACCCCATCAAACATCTTGATGCACACCGAACCAACAACCATAACATTACAGGCAAAGCCATTGCTCATAAATACTTGTTCACCATCGCACTCCTTATAACTGGTGAACCAATTCCAATGAGGAGTCATATGAAAAGATGCCCTTGTTTCTAGCATTTACTCGTCCTTACGATTGTCGTATGGCCGTATGATCATAGACACAGACAAAACATCACCATCACATTCACTCGATCCATCTGACGTGATAGCATTGGCCTCCCTGTACGAAGCCTGAGAATCTTCTCTCTTAGATTTAGGATTTGTACAATCCCTCTTCACATGTCCTTCCATCCCACAGTTCCAACACTTTACCTTTCCTTTGCCCTTGCCCTTTGATTTAGATCTAGAACCTGAAGAACCTGTACCTTGTTCAGAATTTTTATCCCTTGTAAGCAGTGCATCTGAAGATATCCCCATGTTGCCATTAAGCTTTCTCATGGCCTTCCCTTGAAGGGTTGAGATAATGGTGTCGACACTTAGGGTTTTATTCGTGGTGCACATTGTGTCCTTGAATGCCTCATAAGACGTCGGAAGAGAATTCAGCAACATACATGCTTGTTCTTCATCTTTCATCACTTCCTCCATATCTAGCAATTTGCAAACAAATTTATTAAAGTTGCTGATGTGAGCCTCCAGATATCCACCCTCTGCCATCTTGAAGTTATACCACTGACGCTTCAAGTGTAGGCGATTTTCAGAGAATTTTTTTGCATAGAAGTCCTCTAACTTCGCTCATAACTTAGCCGCAGTTTTCTCTCTCATGACAGTGTAGAGAATCTCATCTGTGAGACATAAACAGATCGATGATAAAATCTTCTTATCAAGAGTATTTCATTCATCATCAGTCATAGTAGGCTTTTGCTCCTCAAGAGCTCCATCTTCGCCTTGCTTGATTAAGGAACTGATCATCTCGATCTTCCATAACTCAAAATTATTTTATCCTGAGTACTTCTCAATATCATACCTAGTGCTTCCTATTATTACTAATCCCTTAAATTCAGATCTGTGCCCCAATGATTGCTCTGATACCACTTGTTGGGGATTTGTGCTGCGAAATTACGCAGATCTAGATCTATGATAGCAATCCAATGGCACCAAGCACACATAAGAGAACACGCAGATTTAACGTGAAAAACCCTTGCGGAAAAAACCATGGCACAAAGAGACAAAATTTCACTATGAAAATAGAAATTATAAAGAGAAAAGGCTTACCTGATTCGAACAACCTTGAATCTAACCCTTGCTACACCCTTTAAAAACCCTAAAACCCTTTTAGGAACCCTTGGAACCCCTTTATAAAGCCTTAACATACCCTAGAATAGCCCTAGGAACCCCTATTTATAGTTTAGGAAACTCCCCTTTGTTGGGGTCAAATATTGCATATCAAACCCTAGTTATTGCCTAGATTTATGAACATGGTACTGTTTAATGGCCTGATTTAATTGTGTTTGTGCTGCAAGGTATATTTACAAGCTTGGATTGAAATGGGGTGCTAAAAGCATGGAATTAACGCTCAGAATTCATCAAGGCAAGGGATGGACTCCAGGGGACCAAAATCGAGGGATTTACATGCCAGAGATCAGAGAAAATCACGCCACTCACATTAAACGGGCCTGAAAATCATCCAGAATGCAAGATCACAGGGTTCCCACCATCCGTTCGGCCAAAACTTCATATATGGCCTGAGAACAATAAATTAACCGTACACGTCAAATTTCAGATATTGGATCCTTTTGGAAGTGGGCCAACGGATAGATCAGCGTATAAACCTTTCAATTTGGGGCCCGCCTGGTATCTGGATATGCTCTAGTTTTGGTCCCAACCATTTAAATTTTATGAGAAAATAGATGAACGGAGAGGATTTCTTACACGCATCAAGGTGGGACCCATTTATGTGAGAGAGAGTACACACTGGATGTGTGCTCACAACACACTGAGCCAAACACGCAGTTTGACTGCATTTGCCCCGTGTCCGCTCGACTTCCAAACAGAGAAGGTCTCTGTTTTCGTTCGCAGGGCCGTCCGCTGATTCATCAATGGCCCACCATCATCATGAAAATCTATGATCGAAGCCGTTCATCATGTCTAGAGGGGGGCTGTGACCCTCAACTATGTGGAAATTTTCCAAGAAGAAGCATGTATCGGATTTCAACCATTCAAACATAGGATGAACATTCGGGTGAGAATTCTATGGGCCACACCAAAACGAATCTAAAATCATCCATATCTGACCATTTTTGCGAGGGGAATCCAGTGGACGGACTGGATTTTCCATATGACACTGACCAGGGGCCCACCGACTTCAACAGTGTAAGGATTACGCATTATGCGCGTCCGAATACCCGGCCGATCAGGGCCATTTTATAGTCGTGGTTAGGATCATTCCGATCATCTGGACCGTCCAAATTTCTCTCAAGGTGGGACCAACCATAGCCAAGATGACTGAATGTCTCGGATCTCGCATATGCGGCTGCGATTCGATTCCAAAACGCAAGTCGGTGATGCGATCTGTTACTGCATAAAGAAAACGCCTGCGTAAAGCTTCAGCCGCCGACCTTTTTACTGTATAAAAGGGAGAGGGCTAGGACGTGCAAGGGAATCATCTTGATCTGGAGCATGGATGTGGAGCAGAGAAAGGGAGAGTTCGTTTTATTTGTTTTAATTACTAGTTTAGTTATTATGATTTTTGAGAGTTTTAGTCCAATCATGTTGGGCTAAACCTCTTAGCTAGGGCTAAGAGGTGAAGCTTGTGGCATAATGGGACTGATTCTACGGCTCTGATTCATGTTGATGAACCTTTTGTTTGATTCTAGTTTAATTATATGGAATGCTTTCAGTTTTTAATGGTTTGTTGTGACTGAAATTACAATAGATCTGCGATAGCTTTGAGCATGTTCTTAGTATTATAGGGTTTATGAATTTGGGAACCCTATTGTTCACCATCGTCTCCTGAGCATGGTTGGATGACGGAATCCTTTCTAACATTCATACATCTCTTAGATTGGTTGTGGATTGGTTTAATTATGTTGTTTATCTTGTCTCATGCGCATGGTTTGGTGATGGAATCCATTTTAATTTACATCCGTCTTATCTTGTGAAAACTAAATCAAAGGAAGTTCAGATTGTGCTTTAGTAATATATCTTCCAACTAGATGAAGATAGGACTCGAAGTCCGGTTGTGTCCTTGAATCAAGCGTAGATCTCCTTGATCTCTACAAGTGGATCCTTGGCACCCTAGTTTTTTACCTCTGAATTCTTTAAGTTTTAAATTAATATTTCACAATTATTCCTTCAATTCTATTCAATTTAGATTACATCTTAGTCTAGTTCTAGTTCTGGTATTTTTAGATTACGTATAGGTTTCAGTCCCTTGGGATTCGACCTCGGTCTCACCGAGTTTATTACTACATCACAACCCTATACTTGGGGAGTGAATACCCTTCCGCACCTTTGCAAAACCGTCTCAAATTTGCGCAGTCCGTACAAAATCAGCACAGAATCTGCGTAACCCTCGACTAATCGAATCAGGTCTAGAGGCGCCTAGTACTTGACCCATTTTAGAATCCAGTTGGAGTTTTGGAACTAGACCCAACCCATTAAAACTCGGGGCTGATATAGGTTGGGTCGAAATCAAATGCAGTAGACCCATTAATTTAATTGTTCCATATTGGCCCCTCAGATCAGGTCTAGGGGTGCCCCATACTCAACCTATTTAAGAAACTGGTTGGAGTTTTGGAACTAGAGCCAACCCATTAAAACTCAGGACCAATTTAGGTTGGGTCGAAATCAAATGCAACCAACCCATTAATTTAATGGGTCTATACTAGCCCTTTGGTCCAAATTATCACACAGGTTGCATTAAGGTCGGTGAGAACGTTAATGGGTACTTGAAACTGTGGGTACCTAATGAACTCCACCCACAAACCCAGCCCCAATACGACTTCAGGTTTAATAAATTAGACCCAAGAAATTAGGTTTGAGTTTAGGTTTAGACAATCGATGCATTACTTTTCTTATTATTATTATTATTTTTTTGGGTTGAATCAGGCCAGGTCATCTGGCACAACACATTAATAACCCATATCGGCAGGTAGGGTTTAACCCAAACCCGACCCATTAAATTAAACAAACATACTTCTAGCTCGAACCCAACCCACTACCCAATTATTTTGGCCCAAACTTACTTCAGAAGCAGGTTAGGTCAGTTAACCTATAATCCAGCCCAGCGCAGGCCTAAGGCCAAACCATTTTAAATCAGGGCTAGGGCCCGTCAGTGTATCTATGTTATAGGCCCGAGCCCAACCAGCTCAGGTTGGGACTCGAAACCCATAGGCTAATCTGGCTTATTTGCTGCCTGATGCAAGGTACAATTCCCTGTAAAGAAAACAAATAGTAAGTAAAGTGAGATGTCAAAAAAGAGAAAAAGCGAAATGTCAAATTCACAAGGATTCTAACCTTCCAATTAGCCATAACAACACCGCAAACAAGTATAAGATGGGCTCCATAATTCCCCTTCAACTCCCATTAGATAAGCTATTAAGGCCTTGACCTATTTGGACAAAATTTTATTAGTTTTGCTTTTATAATTCTATTCAAATACTACTAAATAGTCATCAAAGGTCATGAAGACGTTCAGTATGTCAACTAGTTGCTCTATAAAAAACATAATGTAGCGTCTCAACATATGCATTCTATATCAAAATAGAAATACTATAATCCCTTATGGTATGTTTCCGTAGAGGATCTTACAAAATCAAGATTAAGCATAATTCTAATTTTGGTAGGCTCTAGGCTCCATGCACTCAAAATTTGATATGGAGGGCATGGAGAATGAAGCCTGCCATAACTAAGATCGCACTTAATCCCAATTATGTGGGATCCCCTACGCAAACAGACCCTTAGCTACAGTTTGTAGTAAGCTCCAACTTGGTTTTGGAGTGTCACTCCTAGTTGCCAAAATGTTACTCAGATTTCACCAAGACTAACAGGAGATCGGCAAGCACCTTGGTTCTTTTGACAACAAAACCACAGCTAAAAGAAGAGGCACAAAAATCTAAACCTTTTTTCTAATGATTTTTCATTCACGGTCAATATTAAATAAGAAAAGTCCTAAGAAGAGAAACTAACAAGAGAAAGTGACCTATGCAATCTTGCCAAGACTCATCTCTTCTGCCAGTATCCCATTTAGTTTGTTATTATACAAGGAGATCGCAAATTGGAAAAATGAAGAAAACAACTAATATGAGATATCATTAGAAAGAATAGAGGGGGTAAAAGAAAGGCTAAAAATCAAACATCTAAGAAGTTGCAATCTACAACCAGAAAAAAGAGAGTAGAAAAATAGAACGTGAAAACAAAAGAGAGTGGAAAAAAGAGTTAAGGAAAAGAGAAGAGAATTAAAAATCCTTAAATAAAAATATATAAATATAAATAAGTAAATATTTACAAATATATACAACTAAATACATCTATATATATATATATAAACAAATAAGTAAATAAATACATATACAATTACATACACAAGCACAAAAAATAATAGATATAAATAAACATGTATAAATATACAACTCAATATGTAAAAATATAATCAAAGAAACATATTAATACATATAAATAAATATGTATAAAAATATATACATAAAAAAATTAATATAAACATATAAATTAATAAATACATAAACAAATAAAACAACAAATAAAGAGAAACAAATACATATCAATACACAAAGAAAGAATTGCTTAAATAAATAAATAAATATGGAAACAAATACATATCAATATACAAAGAAAGAATTACTTAAATAAATAAATAAATATGTAAATATATATGAATGATTAAATTCACATAAATAAAAAATCAATCAACACGTAAATAAATACAATTCAATCAACAAATACATAAATACCTAAATACATCCATATACATATAAATAAACATAAATACATACATACATAAGCCAATACAAATGCACATAAATACATACATACAAAAGCATACGTGAATAAATAAATAAGCCAATACATATAAATATAAATAAAGAAATACATAAACAAATATAAATACATAAATAAATACATATTAATTATAAATAAACATAGATAACAATAATTATATATATATTTAATTAAATACATATAAATAGAAAAATAAATACATAAATAAATACATATAAAAACCATACGTAATATATAAATAGATAAATAAAATAAATTAGAAAATACATATAAATCAATAAATAAATACATAAATCAGTACAAACAAATGAATACATAAACAAATACATATAAACATATAAGCTTATACAAATTTATATAAATATCAATAAATACATAAATAATGAAATATAATAAATACATCAATTCAAAAGCAAATACATATAAATAAATAAATAAATATACAAGTAAAAAATGTGTATATATATATATATATATACACACACACACACACACACACACACACAGAAACGCTCACCTGCGAACCAGTTCGTACGTACTACGTACGAACTTTTTTGAGAACCCATCCTATGTGATGTGGATCCAAAATCTGAACCGTTCATGTGAAGCAGCACCTCGTGAAACCCCCCGGGCCCAAGTTTTACTTTGATCTAAAACTTTGATGGCCCATGAAAAATGAAAACATTTTCCTCCCTTGATTTGCATTTCTCTTTTCTATGGCCCACCAGAATTTTAGATCAGGGTGAAAATTTTTCAGATGGGGTTTCATGGGATTCCGCATCACATGGACTGTTCAGATTAGACACCCATGACACGTGTGCAAAGGTGCGCACGTGCGTAGGTGCGCAGGGGAGCATGACTCTCTCTCTCTCTCTATACACACACACACACACACACACACATACATTTAAAGGGATATATAAATAAATACATAAATAAGTCTATGCATAAATTATTACATAAATAAAAAGAGAGTGGAAAGAAAAGGTGAGAGTGGTTAAAAATGAGAGTGAAAAAATAAAACTAAAACAAAAGAGATTCAGGGAAAAAAAAGAGTGGAGAAAGAAAGAGAGTGGAAGAAAGAGGGATTGAAAAAAATCGAGTAGAAAAAAAAAAAGAGAAAGTGCAAAAAAAGAGAGAGTGGAAAAAAAGAGTGAAAAAAAGATAGGAGAGAGAGAGAGAGAGAGAGAGAGAGAGAGAGAGAGAGAGAGAGCAAGTGGAAAAAAAGTGTGGGTGGAAGAAAGAAGAGAGTGGAAAGTAAAAAACAGAGAGCGAAAAAAAGTGAGTTGAATAAAAAAAAGTGAGCGGGAAAAAAGGAATGAAAAAAATGGAGTGGAAAAAAAGAGTGAAAAAAAAGAGTCCACAAAAAGAGAGAGTGAAAAAAGAGAGGAAAGAGTGGTTAAAAAGAAAGAGACATTGGGAAAAAAAAAAGTCGTAAAAATGAGTTGTAAGAATAGTTGCAGAAAACTAACTAGTGTTGCTTAACGCCTTGATGTTAAAAGCTGACAAGCCAAATGGTAACGACATTTACTATGTCTTCCTCGAATGAGCTTTCAAGTGGATACTGGTATTGAGTTATCCATGAAAAGTAAGAAGTTCGAGGCATGTCTTAAATTCTCCTACACTAGCTGTTTAAACAAACTCCTCTAGGCATTCTCAATTTTGTGTCAGATATTATGTCAAACAAACAAGTTAACCAAAATAGAAATAATGGAGTTGCCATGTGCCTTTAAGTGGTCATGAACAATGTCACTAGAAGGTTGACAATGAAGAACTGAGTGGAGGGAAAACCAAAGCTACATCATTCAAAGTGACAAAAAAAGACCAAAAAAGAAAAGAAAAGAAAAGAAGAAGAAGAGGAAATTAGTGATTACCCTACATCTCTTGCACGCAAATGGGAAACTACAATTTCCCTTTCCAACATTAAAATTACTGTTCTAGAACCCCATCAAGCAACGCGGGCCAACTCTCCAACTTAAGATTTTTCCTTGAAGAAACTGTATCAAAAATTGGCTGCAGTTGATCTGTAAAAGAAGTGTAAATTATGTTGTCCGGTGAAGAATGAATTAAAACTAAGGTTGTATCAAGGAGAAACTTACCAGAAAAGGAAAACCTTGAAACATTTTCCTGTAATGCCTAGGCTCTGCTGAGTAAAAATTGCAACCCTAGGAGAGGCTTCAAAGTAGAAAATCTAACATGCTAGTAAAATAACTCTCAGAGTCGATCTTTATAAAACTGGCATAATAAATTATATTTACTACCTTAGCCAAGGGAGCATCCAGTAGAAGAGCTAAGAGCATTTGCGCTACATCTAAAATTTTTTGGAGACCAGGATGGTCTTGCCACTCATTCAAAAGAGATATAGCTTTCTCCTGAAGGGTGGTAAGTGGCTTTACCATTTTACACAACTCTGGAGCATTTAAATCCTGTAAGGAAGTTCATAAAAATAAATTTAAAATTTGTGGAAGAATAACACTGCAGTTTACATAGTAGTGCACCATATTTCACATCACCTTGTAGAAATTGTAGACATGTGATGACTGCTGGAATGGAATAAATTTTTGTTTATACTCCAAGCATGCATAAAGCAAGTGCTTTGGCATAAGATTTGCATCCAGGGTAGACAATGATAGAGCTTTAATTTTTGGAGATAAAGAGAAGACAGATGGATCATCAATATATAAATTTTCAAGCCATAAAAAATGTATGAGTAGTAACCTTTCGTCATCATAGCTCCCAATTTATAGGAATCCATAAAGGAATGCAGCTTGTCCTAACTAGTTACCCAAAAGATTCCAAGCTGAATTATAATGTCACAGTGACATAAAAAGTTTATTAGAATGAAGTCACAATGTGAAAGTAGGATATCTTAGCAGTGCAAAAACTGAGATCACATTCACAACTGCCATTTTTATATTGAATAGCCTGAATGTAATTAATAAGATAATAAATGAAGAAGAAATACAGAGAAGATGCATAGATAACATCTAAAACTGCATGCAACGAACATGATGAAAATCAGGAGGGAGATGAGCATTAACATGTAGAAATTGGTAAGATATCCTACTTTCAACATGTTTCCAACTGACTAACATCATATAGTAACGTGAAATTTACAATGCAGGTTCCCCTAAAGAAAATCAAGGGAAAAAAGTGAAAATATAAAAGTTGAATATTGTAAGCTGTAGTCCGTAAGATACTTACAGATGAAATGGAAAACATCTTGACGCTCATTGAGAGAATTGAGAATTTTAGTATCCATGGGGGCATGTTATGTAATGATTTTTGAGATTTTCCATGCAAGATTTGAAACAAGCATAAGTTTCTGGCCAAAGATGCAATAGCCACTACTCATTCTTAAGCTTAATTACAATGTAGCCTCTATATCTGGGCTGGACTGTAGGGAGGAGTTAGAAATGATAAAGGCAAGGCCAAATTAACAATTTTGGGGCCTGTTGGATTCAAATAAAGCTCTGTGGCTACAAAGCAGAAGTCTAAGATTTTCAGTTGATATTGGGCTGACCCTTTCTTGGAGGCCACTCTCTCAATGCAAAAGTGTAGGCATTATAAGCTTGTATAAAATGAGACGTGGACTCATGCAAAGGAAAATGAGAAAAATGTAAAGGAACATGCTAAAGATATTAAATGTTATGGATATATTAAAAAATTTCTATGAAGTTATGTGGCACATTAAAAGGATAAAACCTTACCGCATCAATGATTGTTCTACCAAGTGCATCATATGTAAGGACCAAACGTCGAGCTTTTATGTGTGACTTGGAAACAACTTTCCACGATGTTATCTTTGCACTCAATGGGTCCTCATCAGGAGTAATTGATTTATTCAACAAACCTAGCTTTTTAAATGTGTCAATAATCTGTTTTATAGTGTCCTCAGTTCAAAAAATAAAACATCGAGTTCATTGAAGTTCTCTGCAGAGGAAGCTCCCTCTTCACCAAGGCTTCTGGATTTTTTTGCATGCTCCAGTTCAGAATGAAACCCTTCCATTCTTACCTTCCCCTGCAAAATTTAAAAGCCCATTTTATTTTTCATCTCTACTATAGAACACCTCAAAAACTAACCTATTTTCCAATACTAAAAAGGTTCCATCTTCAAACTTCAGCTCTCATAGTTCTCTATTGAGAATAAAATGGTTAAGGAATACTTCTACTTGTATCACTTTTATAGAGGACAAGGTTCCAACCAAAAGAGCTCCTATAGCAAAAGCAGAGTTAATCTTAAATTCAATATTTATAAACAAGACAAACCACATTATCCTATGTTTAACATCATCAGAACATCAAATTCTAAAATATGCCACCAATAACTAATATATGCTGGTAAGTTGATCTTGTGTTTGGCTTAAGGAAGAAAGGGCCCCAAATTTAAAGCCTAAATTTTAACAGTTAGGGTGTGAGTCTTGTGTCAGTGCTCATCCTGATATTAAGAAAGATGTAGGCATTATCATGCTCTAAAGTGGACAGCAGATGCAGAATCATCCTTTGGCTTTGACATGCCTCATTCTTCTCTATGGTTTTCAATAAATTAATTTAACTAAGCAATGTCAAAAGCATAGGACCCAAATGCACAATTGCATATGCTTATGCTATGCAAACATAAAGGAGAGGAGAGTTCGAGATCTGCTTCATTTAGCATTAGGCTGTCTATATGCCTAAAAAAATGCCCAACTGCATAGGCATCACCCAGTCTCAAATTCCAATATCATGCTTGACTTAAAAATTTTCAGGATGGAATTCTCTGGATCCTACCGGATATCGGAGATAAAAGGAGGCAATATCTGTCCATAAGATAATATTTATATGACAATTGACAAAAGGAAAAGAATAGAAATCTTTTCACACTTTTGTACTTCTTAATTTTTCATCCATTTCTAGATGAATCATGATTGAAAATAAATCTTGCAATAATTCGAGGACAATTTTAATATAAATAACTGAAATTACATTGAATTTCTGTATAAGCTTTCCAAGCTTCTAACAAGTCCTTTTGGAGGACTCAATTGAAAAGTTGCAACAGTGAAGCTCCCACTAGCTAAGCTTCAGGACATCTTTCAAATCCGTTTCTACACTTTGTCTGCTAGCAGTTATGTGCTCTGAAATTCTGAAACAAGGAGCAGAATGTTATGAATTACAAGAATCTCCATTGAAAAGAGCTCAAAAATCGTTGCAAGTAGGACTTAGAAGGCTAAGAATGGAAAGTAATTCATAGACAACTTACAAAAGCAAGAATTTTATGTAATATCCAAAAAAAAATGTATATAATCTTCAAAATTTCCACCAAGTGCATGCTACAGGATTGAATTCAAGAGTAAGTCTAAAATCCAAGCCAGAACAAAATAAGATCAGATTGTACTTCATAGCACAAAAAAAAATAGAAATATCCTAAAGATGTTAGATTTTGTAAAAACATCAAATGAATGGCGCAATTTACTACTGCTAAGTGCTACCTTTGCATTGATATTCAAGCGATGTAAGGATAGTTGCAGAAAAGAAACCAGTGTTGCTTCAAGTCTTGATGTTAAAAGCTGACAAGCCAAATAATATCAAAATTTAGCATGTCTTACCTCCAATGAGCTTTCAAGCGGATACTGGTATTGAGTTGTCCATGAAAAGCAAGTACGAGGGGTTTCTTGAATTCTCCCACACTAGTTGTTTGAATAAACTCCTCAAAGCTGCATTCTCAATTTGTGTCAAATATTATGTCTAACAAGAAATTTAACCAAAATAGAAATAATGGAGTTTCCACGTTCCTTTGAGTGGTAGATAGATTATCACGAATAATGTTACCAGAAGGTTGATAATGAAGAGCTGAGTGGAGGAGAAACCAGAGATGCATCATTCAAAGTGACAAAAAAAAGAAAGAAGAAGAAGAAGAAGAAATTAGTGATTACCCTGCGTTTCTTGCATGCAAATGGGGAACTACAATTTACCTTTCCAGCATTAAATTCATACTGCTCCAGAACCCTATCAAGCAACGCGGGCCAACTCTCTAACTCAAGATTTTGTCATGAAGAAATTATATAAAAATTGGCTGTAGTTGATCTGTCAAATAAGTGTCGATTATGTTGTCTACTGGAGACAACTTACCAGAAAAGGAGAACCTTGAAGCTTTTTCCTGTAATGCGTGGGCTCTACCAAGTAAAATTTGCAACCCTAAGAGAGCCTTCAAAGAAGAAAATCTGACAAGCAAAAGAACTCTTAGGGTCAATCTTTATAAAATTGGCATAATGAGTTATATTTACTAACTTAGCCAAGCGAGTTTCTACCAGAAAGTGGGCCCTACTTATTATGGACCTTCCCCAATCACGAAAGGTATCACATGCATAGGCATAATAATCTACCTCTAAGCATGTTAAGCACGTTAACATACCCATTTACTTCAAAAGCTGTCGAGTGCAACACATACTGAGTGAATTTCAGAAACTTTACCATAGTTGTTCTCTAGATTTTAAACTGCAACATATTCTCCTTCTGAAATCTTGAAACTGTTCTTTTCCTGTTAATATTTTTCATACTTCCATTTTTCTGCCACTCACCAACTCCCGTGTCAAGCAGTAATACCAAGTTCCTGCACAGAGAAAGCACAATGCCATGTTAAGAGACAAATTCACAAAACTAAGGGAGAACTGAAAATTTTGAAATTGAAATAGAACATTAAAGCTAAATCCATGTAATATGCCCCATTAATATCAAAGGTACTTCACAAAACCATCATATTCACCCACCCAGATAAAAGCAGAACACGACTCAAAACCTTCTCTAAATGACAAGAAAAGAAATTAAAAAAAATCCAATAATCATTCTTCCAGGGTAGTATCAATAACTCATCTTCAGATATGGGATTTGTAACTCCATTTGGTATATTGCATGAAATTTCAAGTTGCTCAGTTCAAATATGCGGATGAGTTTAGTGAAACTGATAGATGCACGCCCACCCCGGTTTATTTGTTCAAAAACTCTTCTAGGAACTAAAATGGTACATAGGAGAATCAGTATAGGTGCATATAACTAGTGGCTTTCTAATGTTTTTATCAAAAATGTCTTTGCGACGCCATTTTTCTCATCTCTACAAACCTTTAACAACAAACGCAATCAAATTGGTAGAAGCATATGTAATATGTGAAATTAGACATATTAGACAAATAAAAAGACCAAAAAAAATTTTTTTTAGGTGAAAAGGAGAAACAACTACCTATCTGGATCTCTCAACTTCATGCTTTTGCACCTTAATTGCTTGATTTTCTTGAGATAAAACTACATTCTTTGCACCTATTCCATGAAACCTAATCAGACATCATGGAATAGTATATTACAAATATGCACGTGAAAATTTTAATAAGGTGTTGCACAAATTAGACCATAAACATACCTCCTCGTGCTTGTAGGTTTTGTTTTTCTCTGTATCAATGATGTATGGTTCTCGACTCTTAAGCATATGAGTTTCTAATTGAACTACTAGGTGATCTTGGCACTCCTTCAGAAATGATTTGTGCTTTTGACGGGCAAGCTTCAATCTATTAGGAAATAGTGGTTGAAAAAATTGCAAAGCAAAGGAATTGTATGCAAAATCACTCTTCCAACCCTTCACAATTTTATCATATGTATTGAAATCTATGCTCCATCAGAGAAAAGAATAAAAGAAAGGATTAGTGATAATGTGAATTGTGACAAGCTGACATCAGAAGATTTAAAGAAATATATTTCGATCAACAGGAAAATTATGCAGAACATGGGCTTCGATTGCAAAGAACCAACCGGGTTAAATTACGGGAAAGGTATATAGATCCCGATTGGTGTAAGCGAAAAGAAACGAGAGAAATTTCGCGGAGCATCGTCTTCTCACACACAAGCAAACATGATCACTACCAATCCAACAACCAGCCAGAAGGCATATCCTGAAGTAATTAAACATCCTGGAATAGCTCCAAAATAGATAAAAGACAGGAGTCAACCAACGGTCGATACTCTACGAGAAATAAATTTCGGAACAGAAAAAAGGCTGTGGTATACATATATAAATGCCAGTTTGTTTGAACGGGAAGCTAATCAATATATCAAGTTATTGAAAGAAAACAAAGATGTATTTGTTTAGATATATGCAATGATGTCAGGTTTGGAACCATTAGTTGTGAGACCTGTATACTAGCTTGTACTGTTCCATAGGCTTCTGTGGTCCTCTTGGTTGAATTCCGGCAATCCACGACCTGTAATTGACATTTGCGCGCGGCCCTGAGTCGTGTCCCGTATTCCAGAGTCGGCTCAACTCGAGACTTGTACCCTAGCGAACGCGCCGTCGCCGCGTCTCGCGCGCCGAGGCGGTACTTGGGCTAGGAGATGTGGACTCGCATTTGGTTCGAGGAAAACGCCGACGCGTTGCAAATACTGAGGGAATCTCTACGACAACTCACATCAATCCATCAATCAAGTACAAGCAACCCAACCCAACCTAACTCATCCCTCTCTTACACAACCTTACTTAAAGTCAACTCTCTCTTACAACCAAGTACACATCCATCACCCATCACCCATCTCTCACCCATCACACCCTATCACTCACCCATCCCTCTCTCTTTTACAACCTTTCTCTCTCATTCTCCCAAGCTCCATGAAAGCAATCGAACGACCAAGCAAAAGACCTCCATGAGAGAAGCTTTGTGTGACCCACTCCCTACCATCCAATCCAACCCTTCAAAGCCTATCTCGATCATTGAATCGCACCCCTTGGAGCTCTAGATCGCATTGGAGGAAGAATGAAGAGGAGATAAAAGGTAGGTGATTTTATGATTTTTTAACCGTTGATTTTGTATATTTGAGGGCCCACATATGGTGGGACCCATCTTAATATATGCATTGTATAGAAAGGTGCCCATAGTAGAGGGGTCCCTCCACTACGTCGTCTCTCTTTCTCTCTCTCCCTCTCCTTCCATGTTCTTGTGGTCCACCATGATGCATGTATGTTATCTAGGCCGTGCATCAAACGGGTCCCGCACCGCTGCCATGTACATCAGGGCCCACTTGGCTGTCTGTTGAGGACGGACGTGGATGAAGTGAAATTCAAATATCAGCTTGATTTAAATTCTGGTGGACCACCACGTTACTGCATATGTGATACTCACACCGTCCATGCACCCCGTTGAATTTCGGTCCACATTGCAACATGTGGGACCCACCAGATGAACGATGGTGAGCTTGCACGGACAAGGATTAGCTACTGACGGGTGAGGTGACGTCACCAAGTTCCGTGGGGCCTGCAATGATTTATGTGTGAGATCCACACCATCCTCACCGTCCAGCCCTCTGGACGGTGGGATCCACCTCTCCGTATGTGTTTCATACATGCCGTCCATCCGTGGATTCCATCCACGTGGCCCACCATCATATGTGTATGGATCCACACCGTCCATCCAGGCCTCCCTGGCCGGATGAGTCAGATTCAAATCCCAAGTGGAGTGCACTGTTCACCACGTGGACCCACCTTAATGCTTATGCTATATTCATATCGTCCATCTAACGGACCCACCATGCGTGTGGGGTCCACACACTCACCGTCCACGTGGGACGTGTGATGGATGTGTCTTAGATCCAGGCCATCCGTGTACGCTGGACTATGGACGATTAAAGGCTCTGGCCATTTTTTTTTTATTAAAAAACAACAAATATATATAATATAATATATGTTATATACATAGATGTATATGTGGTGGGTCGTGGGCCCACCTATCTAGAAAGCCGATTGGCTGTTATAACGTACACCAGCTATATGGCTGGTGAAATTGACGTCAGCAGCATGTGGGACCCAGCTGCTGTCTGGACCCTATCCACACCGTCCGTTTGATGGACGGTGGGCTAGTAGCTGCTGCACGTGCAGCAGCAGCTTGGGGCCACCGTGATTTATATGTTTTATCTCCTGGACGGTGGGACCCACATGGATGTATATGTTTTACGTCCCTGCCGTCCGTGCATGGGACGTGGGCTACCTTGACGTGGCTGGTGGGCCACGTGTATGTGGACCCTACCCTGATGTACGTGTTTTGGATCCACACCGCCAAAGGTGGTGTCCACCGTGATGTATTTGCTTCATCCACACCGTCCAGACAGTCTGGACGGTGCCGGACTATTTGGATGGTGCTGACATGTCCCACCGCTATGTATGTGATCAACCACACCATCAGACCATTTGTGTGGGGCCATCCATCGTATGTGATTCATTGCACCGTCCGTCTGGACGATGCCATGTTCAGCCCCACCAGCACCATCAGTGTAGTGGCCCACCGTAATGATGTTTACCTTCCGTCCACCCATCTGCGGAGCACGCTGTGATGTATGGGTCTTATCTACACAGTCTAGACCTTGGATGGTGGGACCCACCATGATGCATGTGATATATTTATACCGTTCAACCATTTGAGAGATTGCTTTATGACATGAGTAAAAGAATGAGTTAGATCTGGAATTCTAGCAGACCCCACCATTTGAAATAGTGGGGACAGTGACATCCACCGTTCAAAAATTCTTAAGGGCCATGGCAGTTCCAAGCAAGCAGATATTTTTGTTTCTACTTTATCAATTTTAACAGATGAATATGTTGGATTTCAAAATACATCATAGTGGGTCCTATAAATGTTTTCACAGTGGGTGTGGCTGCTCCCACGGTTTTCTGTAGAGGGCCCTTTGTATTTTAACAGTGAAAATCATTATCTCCATCGTTATTTGTGGTATGGTTCAGATGATCTTTTAATATGATTTATTTGTCTGGATAATGCTTTAAAATGATCTCTATAGATGGATGAATGGTGTAGCTGGAGTGGCCTATTTGATGTATTTGGGGCCCATTTGGTGAGGCCCGATGTGACGTATTTGGGGCCCATGGGTTAATGCCCATTGTGATGTATTTGGAGCCCATGGGTAGAGGCCCATTGTGATATATTTGAGGCCCATGAGATGTGACCCTTTGTGATGTATATTAGGCCCATGTTAGAGACCTATTGTGATGTATATGTGGCTCATATGATGCGGCCCACCTAATGTATGAGAGGCCCATGGATATGACCCATCGTGATGTGTATTAGGCCTTTGTGTGAGGCCATGGGCCCATGTTATCTTTGGCTCTATGTGGGCCACTGCTTGGGAGCGATATTAGTCGAATGTTCACATTAATAGGCAATGATAGTTGGATGTCCACATTGTGACCTTTCCTTAGGCCTTGTTAGGTTCATTCTCACCAATTCTGATTATCGAGGCCGATTCTGATTGTCGAGGTCGATTCCAATTGTTGAGGCCGATTGTCGAGGTCGATTCCGATTGTCGAGGCCGATTGTCGAGGCCGATTGTATAGGCCGATTATGATTGTTAGGTCGATTTCGATTGTCGAGGCTGATTCCGATTATCGAGTCCGATTTCGATTGTCAAGGTCGATTGTCGAGGTCGATTCCGATTGTATAGGCCGATTTCGATTGTCGAGGCCGATTCTGATTTGTCGAGGCTGATTATCGAGGCCGATTCCGAGTATCGAGGTCGATTGTCGAGGTCGAATATTAAGGCCGATTGTCGAGGCCTAATGTAATGTATATGCAGCTCGTATTTAAGGCCCATTGTGATGTGTATTCAGCTCGTGTTTAAGACCCAATGTGATGTATATGAGACATATATTGAGGCCCATTGTGGTGTATTTGAGGGCCAGGCGATGGAGCCCATTGTGATGCATATTAGGCCCATGTGAGAGGCCCATCGTAATGTGTATTAAGCTCTTGAGTGAGCCCCATGGCGTTATATGTTAGGCTCTTGTGTGAGGCAATGAGTCCACTATATGTTAGGCTTTATGGGGGCCATTCCTTGGGGGCAATGTTGGTTAAATGTCTACATTGTCGAGACCGATTGTCGATGCCGGTTACTGATACCGATTATGAGTATGGGACAACATAGCATCATGATACATGCCTATATGCATCACTTGCATGTTTATTATGAGATGTGATTAAACATTGCATATGCCATAATATAGATGGTTCATGGGACTCCTTGATAGGTGGAGTTATCCCACATGAGCGCACGGTATGCGCAAGATTGATGTATGATTGGACTACTCGACTCATGCATCTTGCATTGTGTGATTGTGATTACTTTATGCCCTAACGACATCAGGGTTGTGACCTTCACAGGCATGTCATAGATGACCAGATGGGACACCGAAAATGTTTAGTTCGAGCATCTGGGCACTTTGGATGTCCGTGGGTGAAAGTCCCTAAACCTCCGAGGCTAGGAGACGTTCCAACGTCTAGACCGAGTGGTTACATGAGCACCTGAGTGCCGAATACTAGTAGGCCGCTTCTCCCACTGTGTCGTGGTCGGTTGGGAGGGGGTGTGGCCTTATCCACCCGAGTGAGGGGGCTATAAGCTAGGCTGAGTTTGATCAGCTCCCAAACGGGTCCACTATCGACGAGCCGGGTAGGCATTGGTATACTATTAGCAGGTGGGTAGTGGGGTCTTTTCCACTTACTGGGCTACGCGGCCGGCTAGGGTGGTAGCCAGCTTGGAGTGTACTAAACCCTGGTGATGATCCCAGAGATGTACAGTACTGATATATGGACTTATTGAGTAGGAGTTGCGTACTCATTCATTCATTCATTATTCACTCAGGCTGGTGATGCGTAACTATTTGTTACGTGTACCTTCGCAACGACCAAAATTTCGGTTGGGGTGCGTGAGTAACCTGAGATTAGGAGTTTACCACATTGAGTTTGACTATCCAAATTTAGGTATGAGACTGGTTTGGATACTACGTACTATCATCCCGAATTCACTCCAGCTTGTTCATTTCATTCGCACTGCATATTGCATTGCATCCACAGCATTTAGCATTTTGGATTGCCATGTTTCTACATTGATATGGCCGTTCGCATTCATGCCTTGCATCGCATAGCCTTGGTACGACTGATAGCACTCATGGACTTATTAGTATATTTCCACTTACATTGATATCGTATGATTAATGATCTTGTCAGTGTTTTCGATATTGTATGATTTATAGCATTGTAATGCATATTTGACATTTACCTTGGGCACACACTTTCACCACCCTCTAAGCTTTCTATAAGCTAATGCACGATAGATGCGTGCAGGTAGCATTAGGTCACAGCAGCATTAAACCTGGAGCGTGTAGCGGACTTCTGGAGCTTTGATTTCGATATATGTATTTCCCTTTCAATATTATATTCAAATGTTTATATTAGTGGATATGTGATGATGATGATGTTGCCTTTGTGATTTGGGTAAACTTGTGGTTATGCTTTTTTTGAGAAAAATGTACATTGAAAAAATCCTCCTTATAGGATCTTAGGATCGGAATCTGGCGTATGCGCGTTGGGAGTCGAGAATGGGGTACGACGGAGGCTGTCGGCACTGGATTCGGTGATCGAGAATTTTATGAGCCCGATTTCCAGGTTTGGGGCGTGACATTAGTGGTGATGCATCGACTTAACATTTCTAAAGATAAGAAACTGATCAAATACGCCCAAAGGCGATTTCATCCAGATCTGACACCTTTGATAGAAGAAGAGGTAAACAAACTGATCAAAGTCGGTTTCATAAAAGAAGTCAAATATCCTAAATGAATATCTAATGTTGTCTCGAAAAAAAAGAAAAGCGGACAAATTAGAGTATGCGTCGATTTTAAAGATTTAAATGAGGCATGCCCAAAAGATGACTTTCCATTGCCTATAAAAGAGTTGCTAATCGATAGTACAATAAAGTATGCAGTCATGTCCTTTATGGATGAGTATGCAAGATATAATCAGATACGCATGACACCTAAAGATGAAGAAGCAACGACATCTAGAATTTCTCTAAGAATTTACTATTATAAGGTCATGCCTTTCGGTCTCAAGAATGTCGATGCTGTATATTAGAGGGCGATGAAGAATATCTTTCAAGACATGATGCATAATGTCACGCCCCAAAATCCAGCACTCGGGTATATCTGACCCCGATTTCATACCTGAAAGCATGACTTATGTCTTGTATGTTTACATTTCATAATTCACACATATATTGACAAAATGATTCTCATTCATAAAATATAACCATTCAAAAATTAAATTATCAAATATTTATTTAGAGAAGAATAAAATATCCATGTTCGGACTATTCAAGATTACCACCAAACTCATGTCATCTCTATACTATCATACTATACTTAATGTTTATTACACTTATTTAGAAAATGTTAAAGAAACAAAATAAATAAAAGCAAATCTCTTTAAGCGCCTTCACGAGATCCTGATCCTGAAATTTTAAAATCCCGACAGGGTAAGCTGCGAAGCCTAGTGAGTAATCTCAACACAGGTTTAAAAAATAACCTCATATAATCTAAATAAAATGTACTAAAAGATATTATACCTATTTAGGTAAAGCAACAGATGATGATATTAATAAACAAGATTTTTCAATGTAAATTCAAAGAAAAATAAATGAATGAAATCAACATATGCTATACTCCATAATAACAAGTGTGGTTTATTATTTTTAATACCAGGGCCAGTTTACACCGGTTGGCCAATACCCGCGCCAATACAACACGTAGCCTAGCAATGAGAACCTCTTGCGTAACATGCTCACACATCCAAAGGGCACTTGGTGAGGGATTCATTTGTATGTTAGCTGGTCAGATTACTACCCATCCGAACCTGACAGTGGGAACCTGTTGCAATCCTGACATGCTTACCCACTCAAAGGGTATGGTAGAGGTTCCAAGAGGTACCAGTTGGGTTTCTGGGACTTTTAACCCAAGGATCTTGATTGCCCTACCTATTTATGTTTTAGGGATTTTCAACCCAAATGACTTGATCGCCCCACATATTTTCTGGTGTTCCAAAAACTATTCTGGTTATGTATGATTTAAATATTACATGAAATAAATGTTTCTAAAAATATACAACGATTGCTATTCTTCGGTTGAATCCATAATATATGTTGTCAATGATTTATCAAACTTAAAACAAAGTTTCCGGTCAATGTAAATTGTCCGTACATGATTAAACTTCTATAAAAATAAAAATGAATAAACATGCAACGTAATTAATTAGATCTTAGAATATGTAAAAAAAAAAAATAAAAAATTATATATAAACTCAAGATTCCTACAAATATATTTTTTTTAAAATCTAAATAAATAAAAAATGAATTTTCAAGGCATGATTAACAATAAGGCGATATAAAAGCCGAATTGAGGCATATTAAAATAACGACAACCGAAGTAAAAATAAAAATTATTTTAGGAAGCATACTAAGCAATTACATCAAATTAAAAGAACATTTAAGATGTCAACAAAAATAATTAATTATAAGTACAAATGAATAAACAAATAAATAAATAAATAAATAACATTTTTATAATATCAAGTGAGAGAAACTCATCTTAAAAAAATAATTAAAAACTCTTCTTTTTCTCTCTCCTCCTTTTCTTTCTTCCTTTCTCTCTCTTTTCTCTCTCTTCCTCACGTGAATAACCAGCAAGACCCTTCTCTCTCTCTCCCTCATCACTTCCTCACCTCACCTCACTTCACCTCATCTCACGTTTCACAACCTACCACCCCACAACTACTCCTCTTATCCTATTTATAGTGATTCATTTCACTAGCTATTACACACATGGGGAGAAGGCAACGGTTGTTGCTTCGGTTTTCATCTCATTTGGTCACTTTTTTTTTTTAAAAAAAAGATTTAAACAACGTGCACCATTAATGTAGTGTAATAGTGTAAGGTGCCATGCATTGCATGCATGCCACGTGTGTGGCACATGCATGTGCTACATGTGTGTTTGGTCCATGTATGTGAGGTGTGGTTATGATAAGTGTGCATAGTGTATAGTTTATGATTCATGCATGGGCCACTTGTGTGTGCATGAGAAGTATGTATGTGATGTGTTTGGTGCATGTGTGGTTGTGATGTACTCAATGTTGCATAAATGGATGGACAGATCGATGTAGACATAGATGGATGGATGGATGTATGGATAGATGGATGAATAAATGTACGGTTAGATGAGTTCATGTGTGATCGGGTGGATGGGCTTTGTGATGTACCTGTGGATTGGTGGTGAGATGGACGGTTAGTTTAGATGGATGGGCAAGTATTTCGATGATTTCAGCATATGGACGGTTTGATGGTTGTATCGTTGGATGGATGGTCAAATGTATGGTTGGATTTATTAGTTAATGAATAATTGAATTGGATATGGCCAAATCAATGGTGGACATTAGACTAGTTGATCTTGTATATCGACAGTTATATCGGATTAATTGGGTACGTCGATCAATGGTTAAAATTAGATGGTTAAGATTTATTTGGGTTATTACACATAAACACGTAGAATGTTACGTTGACGATTTGGTAGTCAGGTCAAAAAATCATGAAGAACATTGTGAACATTTGACTGCAGTTTTTCGTCGGCTTAGAAAGAAACAGTTAAAAATGAATCTGGCAAAATGTGCTTTTAGTGTGTCATCTGGTAAATTTTCCGGGTTTATTGTTAGACATTAGGGAATCAAAATTGATCTAGGAAAGATCAAAACCATACAAGAAATGCCGCCTCCAAGAACATTGAAAGAACTTAAAAATTTGCAAGGAAAGTTGGCATAAATATGATACTTCATCTCCAATTTGGCCAATAGATGTCAGCCATTTGCTCATTTTATGAAAAAGGGAGCAGAATTTGTATGGGATCAATCACACTAAAATGCGTTCCACTCCATCAAAGAGTTATGCATCCCCCAGTACTAGCAATTCCTGTAAAGGGTAAACCCCTGCTTCTATATATCTTTGCATCCGAAAAGTCTTTGGGGGCTCTGCTAGCCCAAGCGAATGAACAAGGAAAAGAGACCGCTCTCTATTATTTAAGATGAACTTTGATAGGTGCAGAGTGTAATTACTCTCCCATCGAGAAGATTTGTTTGGCCTTAGTGTTTGCAGTATAGAAGTATTGTCTCCCATGACATAATCCTGATCTCACAAGTTGACCCGATAAAGTTTTTAATGACGAGACCAATGTTGTTTGGTAGGGTAGCTAAGTGGATGTTACTCAAATCTGAATAAACAATCTCTTATGAACCAACAAAAGCTGTGAAAGGACAAGCAGTTGCGGATTTCCTAGCAGCTCATCCCGTTCCAGATGATGAAGTGATGTCTGATGAGTTACTAGACGAACAAGTATTGTTGATTGAACCGCCTAATTCATGGTAAATGTATTTCGATGATGCTTCCTAGATGTCAGGAGCATGCGCTGGGATAATATTCATTAGCCCTCAAGGCAATTTGTTGCCATATTTATTTACACTAGGCGCTACATGCACCAATAATAAAGCAGAGTATAATGCTCTAATCCTAAGAATGGAAATAGCGCAAGAGATAAAATAAAAGCCCTACAGATATTCGGGGATTCTAAAATGGTAATAAATCATGATGACAGAATTTAAAATAAGAAAACAAGAACTGTTACTTTATTGTTGACGGGCACAACCATTGTTGGAGGGGTTTTATAATGTTGAAATTAAACATATACCGCGATATGAGAATACAAGGGCATATGTTTTAGCTAGTTTGGCTACAACTTTATCTTGCCCTGATCGGAGTCCTCTCCAAGTAACAATCGAAGAACGAAGATTTTTGCCGTTGCCAAAATTTTTAAATGAGAACCTTGAAGAACTACTGGTGTCATGTTTAGAGATTACTGTAGATCATTGGCGTCAGCCCTTTATCAATTATCTTAAATACAACATTCTTCTAGAAGATCCAGCGCTGAAGTTATAGATCAAACATAGATTGAAAATGTTTATTATACATAATGAAATATTATACAGGTCTTATAATGAAATACTGTTACGATGTCTGGATACAGAAGAAGTAAGTCGTGTACTACAGGAAGCTTATTCAGGTGAATGTGGAGCTCATCAAGCTGGTCAAAATTTGTTTCATTGCATACATCGTATGGGATATTATTGGCCTTCTATGTTCAAAGACGTGATAGCTTATACAAAGCGATGCCATGAATGCCAAGTACATGGTGACATCATACATGTACCTCTTGAAGATCTGCACTAGTCAGTAGCTTCTTGACACTTTGCAGCCTGGGGATTGTATGTCATCGGTCCTATCAATCCTCCTTCATCTAAAAGATGACAATATATTTTGGCCGAATATATTATTTTTCCAAATGGACTGAAGCCATTGCGCTGCGCAGTGTTAAAGAGAAAAATGCCGTGAATTTTATTCGCTATGCAATCATATACCATCAAGGGATTCCAAAGAAGATCATTACCGATAATGGCACCCCTTTCAAAAATAGGAGCGTGGTGAAATTATGACAAAAATTCGGTATTCAACATTCATTTTCGACACCTTATTATCCCCTAGCCAATGGATTAGTAGAAGCCTTAAATAAAATGATAGTCAAAATATTGAAGAAGATTTTCATGGGGAATAAACATGACTGTGATGAAAAATTACAAGAAGCCCATGGGCTTATCGAACGACCCATTGGATTGCGACTAAAGCCACGCCGTATTCATTAGTTTATGGTGTTGAGGCTGTCATTCCTATTGAAATGCAGGTTACATCACTCAGGGTAGTAGTACATGAATCAATCAAAGGCGATGAAAATGCCAAGATAAGATTGATAGAGTTGGATACACTCGATGAAAAATGATTAGCGGCGCAACAACAACTGGAACTATATTAGGCACGAATATCCGCCACTTTTGATAAAAAAGTCAAACATCGTTCCTTCAAGAAAGGTGATACAATATTAATGTTGAAAAGACCCATTGTGGTCACTCGCAGAATAGGGGGAAAATTCGATCCTAATTGGGACGGACCATATGTTATAATTGAAATATACTCGAATGGGGCCTATCGAGTCACAAATCAGAATGGACTAGGAATCAGAATACCCGTCAATGCTTGCTTCATTAAAAATATCATCCTTGAAGATCAGTATGGTTTTGATTGCCAAGATCATTACAAAAATCTATCTCAATAAAAAAGGGGCAAGATAGTAGAATGATGAAAAAAGCCTCAACGGGCGCCAAGCTGTGTATTTTTCTCCATATATTGTTTTGAATGAAAACAGAAATTCACAAGCATACTATCATTCTTTGAAGAAAGTTCTCTGGATCAATAATTGATATTAATGAATATTATCATCGATCTTGATACTATCGCTAAGATGATATATTCCTCTAATTGTAAATCTTATCATTATCATTTACACCAGAAGAGAGCACCCAGGTAGGCCAACCACGCATAAGCCCTATATCAGCAATGGCAATATATCATTTATGGCAACGGAGAGCGCCTAATGAGGCCAACCACGCATAAGACCTATACTATACCATCAATTCGCCATTCTCCACATATCATTCGAGCAGTAGTGAAAAGCTAGTGGCCTTAAAAAACTCATGAAAGCAATCACATGCTTAGACTCATGCGGGTAGCGGAGAGCGCTAACGAGGCCAACCACATATAAGACCAATGCCGTCTGTTTAACTTCTGACAGCGTCATGAGGGAATGTGGGAGAAAATGTCCTCTCATGAATGGGTCAGACCTTGCAGGTGAAGAAAAAGCAGACTGTAGCGTGTGCTATTTGGCTTGTACATAGATAGGCCAACCATGCGTAGACCCCCCAGGTTACTGGCTTGATTTCAGTAGTAACTCATGAGGAAGGGTCGACCTTTAAACGAGCTACCCCCTCATTAATGGATTGGTGGCTTTGGATTTGGTACTCTAACAGATAGCCGTGCGTGCCCCATGAACTCTAGAGAGTTACTGCGGCCAACCCTGTACATAAATCCTATCAAGTTCACGACCCCGGTAACTTCATTGGGCCCCTATGATGGACTATTGTTTGTGAACTCCCCGGCCGCAGTGGTTCAACGAACTCTTAAGAGTTATAAAGACCATTTGTGTAAGTCCCTCGGCTCCAACTACTTAAGAGCCCAAAAAACTATGGTTGCTCCAACTACTCAGGAGCTTAAACTATGTGTGGAGCCTTAAGATTAACTAAACTCTAAACTAGCTCTGCTCATCAAAATAAATACCATATAAGAGATACTAATAATAAGATGATCTGCTACCTCATTGTGTTGCGAATTACATATCTAGTCAAGTGTGCAATCATAAATTTTGAATTGATGAATGAAAATTTAACACGAATATGTGTTCATCTCACCATGCTCTTAATTTACAAAGAACATGCTTATCATGCTATAATCATAATTTAAAAATCATTTTGAAGAAAACATCAAAATTTCATTGCTGGGAGCCGAGAACGGGGTACTACGGAGGCTGTCGGCGTAAGTGCCATAATTTATAGCCCTTCGTGTTGTCAAATTTGTGGTGCCAAAGACACTGTTATGAAGCTTGCATCTGTGAAGAACAATGCTCTACTCAAGATCAACTTAGGTTGACAAGCACAGTTCACAAGTCAAGATTCTCAAAGATGCTTTCAAGTTCTACCTTAAGATCTCAAGAAGCTTTCAAGTTTGAGTTCCATCAAGACTTCAAGCTTCACTACTTTCAAAGGTCACTTGTCTCCTATGTTCAATGTCCTTACTTCACTCCTGAGGCATGACTGTCCTTAGGTTGACCTTTAGAGTAGGTCATTTTGGATACATAATTCATATGTTTTATATAAGTGAGTATGGTCTGTTCTAAGACTAGTCCTAGAATTTGTTCGACTAGTCCTAGCACTGCTTCGACCTGTCTAAGAAATTCCTGGATCAGTCGTAAGTTTGTTACAAAAATTAAAAATTTTCTGTTAGGGTTCGACTAATCCTGGGGACTGTTCGACCAGTCGTAGGTACAGTGTCGACTGCATCTTCGACTTGTCGTAGAGCTACGACTCAATGTATAGTGCTGAAATTCGACTTGCTTTGACTAGTCGTGTGAAACCTACGACCAGTCGTAGGAGACCCACGACCAGTCATAGACCACCTACGACTAGTCGTAAAACTGCCAAATCTTATCATGCCTGAATTTTTCAAATATCTGTTGGTTCTATGACCAGTCATAGAGGTCCTTAGACCAGTCGAAGGTGTGATTTGCTCACCTATAAATAGAGCACGAATCTCAGAATAAAACAAGAACTTCAAGTTAAATTAATTCGGTCTTCTGAGAGATAAGTCGGTGCTCCATTTAAGCTAAGTGTGCATATTTAATATTCTCTTTCTTTAGCTTTGTTAATTAATTTTGTTTCTTGCATTCCAATCTAATTTGAAAAGAGGAATTGTTGTTTTCCTTTTTCTGGAATCAAAATCAATTAGAGCTAGCCCTTTTGTTTTAATTTAAAATCTATTAGAACCTAGAACCATTATAAAGTGAGTATTGGACATTGAACTTTGACATTCAAATCTCTACTCCGACTTGGTTCTTCTGGGCTGCTACAACGAAGGAGAAAATCAGGTATTTTACAATTTGTGTAATTTACATTGTTTGGTTTTATTTGAGGTTAAGCTAGAAAAATCTCAAAGTTGTTGGTTATCTGAGGAGAGCCAGAAAACTCAGAAGTGAGGGTTTTTGAATTGTGTAAGCCCTTTGAAAAAGACACAATTGTGAAGGTTTTGGGTGAACCTGTGAAAACCTATTTGATAGTGAACGCTAATATCCCCTGTGTGAGGATATTAGGAGTGGAGTAGCATTTTGTGTGGCTGTTGTTTAATAGTTGGTGAACACATAGGAGAACCACTATAATTCTTTATGTTGTAGATGTGTGATTTATATTTCCTATCCTTTATCATTCTGAATTGTGAAATGTATGTGTGAATGTGATTGTTGTAATAATTTCATTTCAAGCACAATGGGGAATATTGTAATAATTTAGATTTACATTTCAGCATTATATTTTTCCTATCTCTTTATTACACTGAGCTTCAATTTCTTTATTTGTTCTAGAAATAAGGTTGTCCTACCATAAACTTTGGTTTTTGGTGTAAGGTTGTCCTTAGAACAATTTTTGTTTCAATTTCTCTATTTTAGGTTGCTTTCCATTAATCATAATTTAAAAATCATTTTGAAGAAAACATCAAAATTTCATTTAAATGGAGTTGTAGTACATGATTAAAATCAAAATTATTACAAGTTCTCTGAGACACCTAAAACTGTCATATATCTCTGCAAATCTTATTTCAATTGAACTTGAGCAACAACACTCGTTAGTTCAGCCTTAAGGATAATTTTAGCCTGGTCAGGTGCATTAGCCAATTCTCTTTCCAAAGAAACAACTATTATTTCATTTTTAGCGATCTCAGACTTTTCAAGCTCAGTGATGCGGATATTATCTTCCATGTCTGCTTTGACTTTACTTATGTTCAATTCTTCCTCTTGCTCTCGAATCTCAAGCTGGATGATTTTCTCTTTAAGAAAGGATATCTGCTCTCTGATGATCTTCTTGTTTTGTTTAGAAGCCTTCAAATGTTCTTGAAGAGACTTGTATTCATCATTATAGCCAAAAATGACAGCTGCAGCTCGAGAAACTTTTTCCTTAAGAGATAACAATTCCCTTTGATGCACCAAAATCTTAGGAGCAATAACCGCATTACGTGCTGATTTTAAATGATGCAGTGAGGCACAAAAATGGGTTAAAGAGTCGTGCAAAGGAAGAGTGTTTATGTTTGCTACCTCTACTGCATGATCAAGAATAACTAAGGCATTGTTTATAAAAAGCCATTGCTCAGGATCTTTAAACATACAAGCGGCAACAGAGAGGATATTTTTAATGAGGACAAGCATATCAGGTGGAACCTTTTCCAGTGTGAGCCTATCTGATATCATGGCTATTGAATTTGAACTTGCTGAGCCACTAGAAGAAGGTGTAATTGCAATAAAAAGAGAGAGGACAATGTAACAGTAGTTAAAGTATAAGGAACTAAGATGAATGAAAGGGTACTTAAGAAGAAAATATACCGATATGGGGGGTAGGATGAGAGATAATTGGTGATATTGTGGAACCTACTTCTGAAGAATATGGAATACCTATGGAAGTACCTATGATGTTAAAAGATAACTCTTTGACTCCAGTACTAGAGTCTAGAGTTGTTGGTGTCACCACATCAACATGATCAGAAGGAAATTGAAGGCCTCGAGCGACTGGTTGAAGAATGGCGGGGTGTGCAATTGCCATTCTTTCAGCATGTACATGCTCAGTAGCAGTCCTGTTTTCCTCAGTAGTCAGTGGGATGTCTAAAGTATCTTGATTTATTTCCATGCTATGTGGCAAGACCAGTGTTTCTGGTGTTGTCTGTACTTCTGGTACAAAATTTCAGCTTCTCTTGATGATGAAACTTCTGTGATAACAGGAAGGGCTGCAGGATCGTGTTGAGGTATATCAAAAATGGGCACAGGTGAAGGAGAATAGAGAGCATCAAAAGATATAAAAATGGTCGCATAGGAGAGCAGCTGAGGTCTCCATAGTCAAGTGGCTCTTCTTCAATAGGTGTGCCTGTTCAGACAGTTGGTAAAGGGGTACCCTGAAGTTCCCTTTGAGTTTCCACAATTGAAGCACCTCTAATCTCGCCCTCCTTGCCAATATCCACTTCCTCATCTTCTTCTTGATTATCATCCCTCAATATGTCGTCTTCTTCATTTGAGCTTCCACTAGATGATGACTCACTAGTTTTAGTCTCTTTAAAATAGCTAGACGAGCTCTCCTAAGAAATTACTTGTTTACCCTTGGCTAAAAGACTTGTCTTAGCCGGAGGAGATGGGATATTCCTTGGAGAAGAAGAAGTACATTACTAAGTTTGTACTTGAGGCAAATGAGATCTTATCTGAGAACGAGTTCTTGGAGAAAGGCGGAATGACCTCGCTGCATGAGATGCTGAAGTGATGGTCTTGTTTCCCGTATCTTCTCTTGCACCTCTAGCAGGAGTATACGGGGTAATAGCTGGAACTTCAGAGGCTTCATATGGGTTCGGAGTAGCAGCCTTGGCTGACTGTCTTCCCGACTGCCTTATAAGGTCTAGGGAAGCCTCACAAGCGATCTATCCTTCCATTGTGTTGGCAGGCTTTATTTGCCGAATAGGCTCTTCCAATGAAATTCTCAAACAAATGTGACTGGGAGTAGTAGCATGATCTCTTTCAATTATGTAACCGATGCCTTGCTTTGGTCTATAGTTCCTTATCCTGGGGGGAGGTATCCAGACAGGACGATCTATCGTATAACAATTGCGTACAAGGTGGAATTGGTGTGTAGAATCCCAAATTTTCACTGCCAGAGTTTATACTCATGTCTGAGAAAACTGGTGTTAATAATTGAATGAATTGGATGCTTTAAAAATCATACTATATATATATTCCTTTAGATCACATCTAGTCACACTCATAAAGGTAACCATTCATAAGAATAAAATTGACTATATCTATTATTTCATTAAAGTAAGAGAATTCAACAAATTATCAAATGGCCTCTCAATGGGAGCTTATTATGTTATCGAGTTCGCAGCGAAAATATAAAACTAAATCATAAAACCATCTTCTTATTCTTTCAGTATAATCTTCCACAGGGAGATGGACCTCTAGGTCTTCAATATGTACATCACTATAACATCTGTATGGTTGGAGAGGGTCAACACCCTACTCATAGTGATGGTTATCTTTTAAGATTAACAGTAATTCAAGCGATTCATAAAAGTAATATAAGGGTTTTGATACGTTACGTACTCTATGTTGAGGCAAAAAAAAGATACTCTAACTTTCTCTGAAAATCTCAGTACATGCCCATTGCATTAGCAGGAGAATTCCATTATGCAGATCCTTCCCAAGGTTATGCTCTCATAAAAGCAAAGAAGCCTTGTGAAGCGTTGCTCCATCTTATGCAATCATCTCAAGGCGACACAACAAAGTGATTGGGGGATTTACGTAACACGATGTGTTCATGGAGCGACTATTTGCGATATCTAATCCCGAGAAGTGATGTAACACGCATGACAATTTATTTACATTGATTATGTACCACGCCAACCAACCCATGAAATTATATGCCGACCAAGAGGGTTGCTACCCGTAACGCATTACGTCAATGATAAATATTTGAATCACTATTTGTGATACCTCTAACACATCACTTGTATTGATAGAGAGATAATTCAAATTATGAGAGTTTTGAAATTCCAAGATACATGCCTAAGCTATAAAGTTAAATAACACATGATTAGTAAAATAAAGAGGAGAGTAGCAATGGCTGACTCAATAGAGAGGAAAGTAGCATTGACTAACTCAACAAAGAGAAGAGCGGCAATGGCCAACTCAACAATGAGGAGAGTAGCAAGGGCTAACTCAACAAAATTTGTAAAGGCAAGAGCAAGGCTTGTATTCATCATCCCACATAAAAATAATGAAGATCTCTCGTAATCAACATCATACCATAATTCCCAAAGGATGAATAACTGATGATGGTAAATCAAATAACTGCAAGGAAGATTCATAGTAACGTGAAAGCATGTAAAGGCAAGATAAATTGCATTAACTTAAATTAATGCAAGTTTAAAGGAATCCCTCACCTTGATTCATTTGATTGCTGTTTGCTTAAGTATTCCGAAACGCACCGAGAGACCAACTTCTATTCTAGTTTTCTTGGTTCAAGTTTGGCTGGAATAAAGATTAGAATTTAGTGAGTTTAAAGTATTGATTCATATTGTGCCGTGTATTGCCTAACTTCCAATTTAGGAGGTTTCGTTACATCCTTCCGTTGATCCAAGATGGTTTGTCATGGTGGAATTCTCCACCATTCTCTTTGAAAAGGGTTTGCAGAGAAGAGATTGTAAAGTGAGATTAAGGGTTAATTGTGCCTGGTAACAACTCGGTGAGTTGTTCCCGGCATCAACTTTTCATGCCTCTTTCTTCCTTATCAGTGGTACACAAAGCTTCTTCCCGCCTTGCATGGTTTGCTGCTGTCGGCTTGTGGACTTTCCGTCGTAGCTTCCTTCTTTCTCCTTCTTCCTTCCACTCGATCTCTCTCTTTCTTTTCCTTCTTTCCTCGTTTATTTGCTTGTGTCTTCCGCACAAACATCGGGATGTTTTTATAACTATCTAGCCTTCTAGGCTTATCTTAAGCACTCTTTATACGTGACATGATGTGCGAAGGTGGGCGACATAACTCATATGGTGTTTCCTGCAGAATGTGCAACGCAATTTGCTGGGGTTTTTCCAATTTTCGGCCAGGACCGTCTCTTTCTCCCAATTGTTTAAGCCCACTAGGGGTCCAACAATCCATCAACAGATCTTTTTAGATTTCTTGATAATGTGTCTTGGGATACGATTCTGATGACTCGTGCGATGAGGGAGACGGCCCCCACTTTAATGGTGGATCTTTCTCGATCTATTCTCCTTCATTCTGTCATCCCTGAACGGATCGAATTTGTTGTCTGCAGCTTCCAGGCCCATTAGATTGATGGTGCTGCGAAGACTTTGGGCATGTTGTGAAAGGAGTTCTTTCACATGGTTGGTGAAAGCTCGTAATTGTCATGAGAGTCGGAGGATTTGCGATTGTTTCTCTTTCTAATTTGGGAGAGATTCTAGTCGTATTCTTGGGAGGGTGGATAGTCGACACATAAGAAGACTGGAGTTTTGGTTGGGTCATCCGCATGGTTTGCAGTGTTGCTGAAATCAGCGCGCGGCTTGATCTTCGCTTCGTGTAAGGATCCTCGTGGCTGAAAATGGGAGTGGTGGCCATTGGACAGTTCTGATTTCCCAACCTTCTGTGATGGTGGCCCATATTAGGTCTGGTCGGAGGCCTTTGGTTTAAAAGAACGTCGCAAGCGAGACAGAACAGGAGAGAGATTTTCGCAAGCATGGTTGTTCAGATTTTATTATGACGAGCTTACAATTTTTGGCACAAACATGGGCCATTGTCGGGTCTAATCATGATGTTTGTTTGCACAATCCACTCCGTTCATCATCTTGGACGGATCATGTAGTTGCATGTGTTCAAATATGGAGATGATCTGAGCTTTTAAAGGGCCACAACACATTTGAAAAGCAGATGCTGCCCACGTTTAATGGCTTTTGGAACCAGGTAATGAGATACCGTGATTGGTTGTGCCATTATGTGATCCACTTGTGATGTCCCTTCGGGGGATCCATTCTGTCTATCCGGTTTATTACATCAATTTAGGACATGAGGTCAAAAATGAAATGGTTTCATTAATCAAGTGGGTTGCAGGATCCGATCCAATATCGAGAACACTCACCGTTGAAACTTCAATTGAAAATTTCGTCCAACAGTGCCAGTGGTATTGCCTTATTTACAATTCTACCCTTTATTTTGCCCAAACTTTCATCGTTCGTAATTCTTTATTTTTCATGCTCTTTCCATCGCCTAGGTTTGGGCTCTAATATTTCAAGGATGACTAAGATGCTCTTTTAATGGTTAATACATTTTAAAATTCTAAAATAATGTTTGTACATGCCTAATTGATGAGTTAACAGGTGGTTTGGGCTTATACCTTAAGATCTTCATGATGACCGATTTACCATAATATTCGTGTGACCGGTTTGGCGGATTAAACATGACGGACGGTCAGATGACTTGTTAAAAATAAGAAAAATTGATGATTAATACTCTGACCATGTATATAGGTGGATGTACGGTCAGTTTCGTAAACGGAAAAACATAAGGTGGGTTTCTGGAGTGATTAGTGGGTAGAATATGTGTATCGTTAGATTTGAGTATTTTGTTTACTTGTGTAAATTTCTCAAATTATAGTTCTGATAGTGGGTTAAGCATATTCATAGGTGATGAACAAGATGAACGGATCAGAATATCAACTTAATATGTGTACAAGCAGATGTAGAGATGAAGTAGCTAGTTTACTACGATCGGGTGGTCCAAAATCAAAGTGGACGGTTAGATGTCTCTATCTAGCAGTGTATATTTGACTGAGTAGTTGGTTATGATAGACAAGTGATGATATTTAGGTATATGATCATCCTATCTTAAAACAACTGTCAGATAACTTGATCTATGAATGAAAATTATTACCAACAGTCAGATTCATGTTGAAGAATAGATGTAAGGTTAGGATACCTAGATTGGTAACATACACATGTACATAATAAGTTAAATTTTATGGTAATACTCGAGAACTTTCAATACTCGGGTGTTGAAAAGTTCGGGGTGTTACATGTTGTGTCCACCATCGCATCCAAATATAAGAAGCCTGAACTTGGTTATAATCAGGGAGGATGAAATGAGAGCCTAAGCTTCTAGACAGAAGTTGCTTTCATATAAAAGCCCAGTTATAAGGACCTACTCCATAACTTCTCATTATCCGGGTGATAGCTTCTCCATCTTGTGGCACAGTCTGATTGTAACCGAACTCCCAGGCAAATTTATTTGGGTAGTATGGTTCATGCCAAAACTCGCTACCTTCTCTCAAAGGAAGACTGCTCGATCTGATACATATGAAAGATGTTTGTTCAACTGGCTCCAGAGAGTCGTTATTTATTGCATCTCTGTCTTCGACTGATGAGATAGAGGGAATTGGAAGAAGTTGATAGATTTAGTACTCTCAATTTTATTAACTATCCAATCGTACGTCTTCTTTATCATTTTATGTTGTTGGTAGTGATACAAAGGAAGATGTTCTGGATTGATATATGCCTTTTCGAGTTGGTCGAATGTCCATGGGAAATAGACGTTTAGCCAACTAGAGAAATAATGCCAGGCTATATATGTAGATGAGGCTCTGAAAGCCGAACTCTAAAAGTGCGTGCTACATCCCCAAATGCTCTATAGAGAGAACAAAGAACTGGAGGAGCCAACGAATATCTCCTGTCTTCAGCCATTGCTCCGACAGCTACAAATAAGGTTGGCCGGATAGCATCTACCCATTTCAAGCTTAGTTACAACACCAAGCAAAGCCAGTAGGCTAGAAAAGCAACTACTTTAGCATTGGAACTATAATCTGTTGGGCTTCTTATCTTGCATTTAAGATTCTCCAGATCTTGTGAATGGCTGCCTGAAAAGCTATAAAAGGGAAAAGAATATTAAAAAAAATATCACGAGAAGACATGTTTCGAATGTATACACGGAAAAGATCGAAAAATATACCCCATGTTTCTCATAAAATGCGCAAGCCATTAAGAGGTGATATCTTTTGAATGTCAGGGAATTTAGATATTTCTCGAAAGAGTTCTGTAGTTGTGTCAGAGAACGATGGTACTCTTTGGAGGCTCAAAGTAAGCAAACTCTTCATTAGTAGGAACAAACTCATCAAAGAAGCACCCTGTGACTAGAAGTCCTGCCATACGATGAAGATCTTATAGAGTTATACTCACTTCACATATAGGAAGGTGGAAAGAATTCGTCGTAGGGGACCAATATTTCAAGAAACCTTTATATATCATGGTATCTTTGAAGAAATGATAAGAGATGGCCTCGATGGCACTGTGCAAGTCAATGTCCACTAAGATATGCATATATCTCTTTAAGATAGCCTTCGCTCATGCGTTATAGTAAACGCGATGAGATAGGAAACCGCGTGTCCGAAACTCTTCATTAGCCCATAAAGAATCCCTGTTGCGAAAGTGTTGTTGAAGAGTCTTAAAATAATGAGTGGGATAAAGGGTGTGCAGGTTATAACAGGGAATAAAAAATTGCATATAAGATATCCAGCCCATCTTTTACTATAATCCTTTCTCCAAAACAAAGCCTTCTAAGATTTGCGTCTCCTTGATGACCCAGCTGACAGTATAAATAATCATATTCTGTGTCATTTGGTTAGTCAACTCTCTATAAAGTATTGATAGATGACGATGAAGACTCATAGGGACGATGACCATCTCGTCTTTATAAGGATTTCTGAATCTAATCACATCTTGATGAATCTTCATGCCATCTCATGTGTTCTGGAAATGTTTCTTGCTGTGTTCCTTGATTTTCTCTCACAGAATCTCTCCTTTGCTCTTTGACTTCTTCTTCTTTGAGAAAGATGGAGGAGGGGTAGGTTCTTTATCAACAGGGCGGGAACTATCAGTGTGGAAGTTGGTAGTTGATTTTAACCATGTCTCCCAGTCAGATTCATGGCATTCTCTTGACAGTTTTTCAATGTCTCCCATTATGTAGGATTCCTAACCGGACTAGCCAAGAGGAGTATGCGATCAGAGAAATCAATGGTTGGAAGGATCGGTTCTTTCAAAAAGGGGAAGGTTGCTCATTGGTCACTCGTGTTCTCTTCTTAGGATGGTCTTCAGCAGAATAGGATTGAGGGTTTGAAGATTCAGAGCGCTGAGGAGTGGCTTACTCCTTGGGTGGAGTGTGTCGTCTCTTGGTACGAGCCATTAAGGGACTGAGGAGGAAATTTCATCAGAGTTTGAGTACTTGAAAAGCTTATGTAAAAATAGAGATGTTGTGAGCAAGGTTCGTTACGCGTTAAGACTGGTGAGTAAAGGTTGTTATTGCGCAGAGATTGTCATTGTCCAAGAAGGTGATAGTGCACAACGGGTTGACTCTGGAAAAATGAAATGGTTAGACGAAGACATATTTTTGCTTATATAGTTGGCTGGACCCGAATTCCATTTTGTGGACCCGACATCGCAATGTACAGAATTGCCACGCAATGAATTACACGAGGCGAATTTTAAAGTATGTGTTGATCCTTCATTTAACATGAAAGTGAAAATTAAATGAAGAAGTAAGGGGCATCTGTTGGGGCATAAATTAAGAAGAACGAGGAAAATAGAAAGGAAGAATTGTAATTATCATAGTTATATTGCATGATATGCAATAAAAGTGAAAATAATGCTTTATTGGGTGCAATAAAAGTTTGTCTTTTGCACAATAGGAACTAACAAAGGTTTGTTGTGAAGGACGCAATGAGAGTTTTCTCTCACGCTATAAAACTTGATAATGATCCACTGCGCCTTGCGCAATGGGATTTTATCTCTCGCACAATCATGATTTCTTGTGCGGAAATGGGGGTTCACATGTGTGGTTGTCTATAAATACCCCTTCTCTCTCTCTCTCTTCATTTGCATTATTCGCAAAATTAGGTATTTCGCAAGGAGGAAGGAAGGAAGGAGAAGAAAGAGGTACTTGAAGACACCTATTGCACTACATGCAATGAAGAATCCAAGGTCCATTGTGCGATGCGCAATGAGGTTGTTGCGTGCACAATGAGATGATGTCCATTAATTCAAAGGAAAGACAAGGGGCTTCTGAAGAATCCAAAGGACTGTCAAGGGATCATTAAATCTATGTAATAACTTATTAGGAAGATCATATTAAAAGCTGAAATGATGTTGGAGTTAATATTTGAATAAGCTTTATTATAATATTTGTTATAACTGTATACTCTACCTTGGAATCAAGGGAAATATGAGGATGTAAACGAACCCTTGAATCAATAAAATATCTCATGATGATTGTTCTCTCATTCTTTCTTTGTTATTATTGAATGATAGTCCCCTATCGAAATACATTTGTTTCTTGTAGAAACGGAGGTCGACACATATGACTTTGACATTGAGTTAGACTTTGAACTCATGGGTCAGGATGAAGCCTAGGATGGGGAAGATGATGACATGGTCCGAACTAGATGTTTTCCTTAAAAAGTTTGAAATCAAGGCTAATGTTGTGGTAGAAGACTTTAAGATTATAAACTTGGGGACTCCTGAAGTTTCTATGGAAGTGCACATCAGGAAATCATTGTTCCAGAATACAAGCAGAAAATGGTAGATTTCCTAACTCCAAGGCTGCCCAATTTTGCGTTCTTATCCGAAGACATGCCTGGACTCGATGAAGAACTTATCATGCCTCACTTGCCGACTAAGCCTAAAATGAAGCCTGTCAAATAGAAGATGAGAAGAATGAAACTAGAATGGGCTCTAAAAGTCCGAGAAGAAGGGCTTGTTTGTTAACGCTAAATTTTTGCACTTAACGCAGAATTTAGAAAATGTTCCATGTTTAGTGGTGTTTGTTAACGTGGAAGAAAGAAAGCACTCCATTTTACGCCCAAAATTTTCCATGATAGGAGTCTAACTTAATGGGGAATCAAGAATGCGCTCCGTGATTTTTTGTTTTAATCTAAAATTGTCCTTTGCGACAAAGATTTTCTCCCTTGCATTATATACATCCCAACCTTTAACATGGGGCACTTATCTGAGCCCACCATGATTTATATATTAGATCCACATCATTTATCAACTTTTTTATATCATTCTAAAGCATGATCCGAAAAAAGATGCACATACAAAGCTCAAGTCAACCACACCACATAAAGTAGTGGGATAGGAATGACTACTGTTAAAACCTTCCTGATGTCCACTGTGAAGTTTATTTGCCATCAAATCTCTTTATAAGGTCACACAGACCTGGATGAAGGAAAAACACAAAAATCAGCTTCATCTTGGTGGGGTAGGAAAAACACAAAAACATAGACCTGGATAAAGGAAAAACACAAAAAACACTTATCTGAGCCCACCACAAAAATCAAAAGTTTTCAATATAGGGACCCAATTCCCACAGTTTCTTGTAGTGTGGCCCACTTAAGCCTTATATTTGCCTTGTTTTTTGTCTTAATTTCTAAAATAATATGAAAAAAATGAATGGATGGTATGGATAAAACATATATATCATGATAGACCCCACAAAGCTCTTAATTATCCATATTTAGGTAGATCTTGGTGGGGTAGTACGCAATCCCTTCCCAGATTTGGGGGTGTGAATTATGTACAAATGCCTTTCGTAGGAAGTTCTCGTGCTGGAATCTTAGGTGGAGCCCACCGTTATGTTTGTGATAAATCTAATCTGTCCATCCGTGTTTTGAGATCATTTTAAGACTCGAGACAAAAAATGAGAAGGATATAAGACTTAAGTGGGCCGCACTAAAGGAAAAGTTGGGTAGGAAAATTCATATCATTGAAACCTCCTCAGAGTCGATAGTGATGTTTACATGCCATTAATACCATTCATACTATCATTCCTAGTGAGATGAACTCAAACCACAAATATTAGCATGATTGAAAACTTCTGTGGCCCCATGAATATTTTAATTATGGGCGTCCAATCCTTACATTTTTAGCCCATTTGAGTATTGGATACGGCTCATTTTTAGCACTATGTCCTAAAATGATCTCACAAAAAGGATGGATGGGGTGGATTTCACACAGACATCACGGTGGGCCCCACCTAGATTTCCAGCAGTGGACTTCCTAGGAAAGGCTTTTCCATGAAATCCAGCTCACACTAGGGGCCTACGGTGATATATGTGACTACATCCATACTGCCCATTTATATTAAAAGCTTATTTTAGGGCATGATACAAAAAATAAATTACCTTCAAATCTTGGATGGACCTTTGTATAGGAAACACTGGTGATTGATTATTTAAAAATTCTTTTGGGCCACAAAAACTTTGGATCATGTTGATATTTGTCTCATCTCTTCATCTAGCTATTTGTGACCTTTTTAATAGGTTGTATGACAAATAAACATTTCAGTGAAATTCATGGAGTTTTTAAAGGTAGGGATTCAATCACAATTGTTCTATATGGGTAAATGTGTCAAGTTAATATATTTCAAGCATTTCAGATGTTAGTTAAAAAACGGATTCACTATTAGTTTTCTGACTTTAGATTCAGATTTCAGATTTAGACTTCAGATTCAGACTTCGGATTTCAAATTTAACAAACAGGCCCGAAGTCATCAAACAATATAATATAGGATTCTTGGTAGTCTCCAACTACCCTGAATGGCTCGCCAATATTTACCTTCAAATCTTGGATGGACCTTTGTATAGGAAACACTGGTGATTGACTATTTAAAAATTCTTTTGGGCCACAAAAACTTTGGATCATGTTGATATTTGTCTCATCTCTTCATCTAGCTATTTGTGACCTTTTTAATAGGTTGACAATACTGAAATGTAAAGCAACCTCAAATGTATGAGTATTGAGAGATTGATACAAATGTTATTCTAAGGACAACCTTACACCAAAAACCAAGGTTTATGGTAGGACAACCTGATTCCTAGAAAGGTCTTTATATCAAAAACTCAAACTTGATATAGAGGAATAAATAATTAAATAAATAATAAGAAAATGAAATCTAATCTATTATAACATTCCTCACAATTCTTGAAATGTAAAAGACTATAACATTCATATCTACAAATACATTCCACAATATTGAATGATTAAAGGTATAGAAAATAAACCACACATCTACAAAACACAAAGAGTTATAGTGGTTGGCCTGTGTGTACACCAACTGTTAAACAATAGCCACACAGCTTGCTACTCCACTCCTAATATCCTCACACAGTGGATATTAGCGTTCACTATGAAATAGGTTTTTCTCAGGTTCACCTAAAACCCTCACAATTGTGTCTTTCAAATGGGCTTACACAATTCAAAAACCCCACTTTACGAGTTTTATGGCTCTCCTCGGATAACCAACACAATGAGATTTTTCTGGCTCAATCTCAAAAGAAACCAAAAACGTACAAGATTAACACAAATGTAAAATACCTGGATTTCTCCTTTTGTTGCAGCCCGGAAGAACCAAGTCGGAGTAGAAGTTCGAATATAAAAGTTCAATGTCCAATACTCACTTTGAAATGGTTCTAGGTTCTAATTGATTTTAAATTAAATCAAGTTGGGCTAGCTCTATTTGATTTTGATTCCAAGAAGTGGAATATCACAATTCCTCTTTCAAATCAAATTGGAATGTAGAAACAAAATCAAATATAAAAAGCTAATAAAAAAAGAATATCAAATGAGCACAATTTAATTTAAAATAAATACTAACTTATCTCTCAGAGTGATGCCTTGATTTTACTTGAACTCGAATATCAAACTCTGAAATTCGTGCTCTATTTATAGTTGCAGAAAATAAGTCTACGACTGGTCCTGAGGACACTACGACTGGTCGTATGATGAACTGAATTTTGAAATTTTGAGCGTGATCGGATAAAACCGTTCCACGACTGGTCGTAGGCACTTCACGACCAGTTATATGGTCTCCATGGCTAGTCGTGACCTGCCCACGACTGGTCGTGAGGAGTCAGGAATAGTTGTTAGAGTTTGAGTCGAAGTTGCAGGACTGGTCGTGAACGAGTCGTGCACTGTTCACACGATCGATCGAGCAGCTCAACCAAAAAGTTCTGAAAATTTGCAACAATTAGGATTGGTCAGGGAATTTCTTGGACTGATCGAGCCAGTGCTAGGACTCGTCGAACAGAGTTCAGAATTAGTCGTAGAACAGACCAAAACACTTATAAAATAAGCAAATGACTTATGTATCCGAAATGACCTACCCTAAGGTCAATCTAAGGTCTTTTATACCTTAACCATGAAGTATGAACATTGAACCTTCCTTTCTTCAGATGATGGATGATCGTAGAAGTTCATGCTGCTTGTAATTGGGATCTTTGGAAGCTTGAATTTGTAATACTTGAATCGTGCTTCACTTTGAGTCTTGATGTCGCTTTAAAATCATTGAACTTTGATGCTTAAAGGTGACTCAATGTACTTGATCTTGCATTTCATGTAGTAGATCTTTGTTCTTGACTTGAAGCATTGTCCTTGTACGTGTGATGCATTGCCTTAAACATATATATCAATGTGCTACACAAGACATAGATTGTAGTTTTGGCACTACAAAATTTGACAATTAAAAGGAGCAAATAACCATAGCACTTACAGTCCTAAAGATGACTTTTCCCTGCCACATATCGACATGCTGGTTGATAACATTGCAGGGCACAAGATCTCCTTATTTAAAGATGAATTCTCACTATGAAACGTTCTACTATAGGGTTATGCTGTTCGGTCTGAAGAACGCAAGATACACATATCAAGGAGCAATGAAGACTTTGTTTCATGACATGATGAACAAGGAAATGGAAGTGTATATAAATGACATGATTGTCATATCTCGTACGATGAAAGACACTTTAAAGACTTGAAGAAACTTTTCGATAGGTTAGAAAAGTACAAGCTCCCTCCTTTAAGGATCAAAAAACAAATCTGAGGCTTCCTTGACCAGATCCAGTACATCAGTCGGTTTATCGCAAAACTCACTCCCATCTATGAGCCGATATTCAAGCTCCTACGGAAACATTCATCAAAAGAATGGAACGAAGATTGCCAATTTGCCTTTGACAAAATCAAGAAATACCTGATGAATCCCCCAGTTCTGGTGCCGCCAACTCTTAAATGACCTCTGTTGTTGTACATCTTAGTCGCAATAGACGCCATTGGTTGTGTCCTTGGTCAACAAGATGAAATAGAAAGGAAAGAACAAGCAATATTTATTTAAGCCGCAGGTTCACCAACTATGAGACTCGGTATTCAGCACCCGAGAAGACATGTCTCACCCTAGTTTGGGCAACTTAACAACCAAGGCAATACATGATTGCATATCCTATCCTTCTCCTCGTCCATATGGATCTGCTCAAGTACTTGTTCAAAAAGCCGGTACTCAATGGGAGGGTGGTAAAGTAGTAATTACTTTTATCTGAGTTTGACATCACACATGTCACTCGGAGGGTAATCAAGGGGAAAGCACTCACCAAGCATCTAATTGCCCACTCGCTACTAGATTACCAGTCTTTAAAGACCTTATTCCTAGATGGGGATTTCCTCTTCATTGAGGGAGAAGAGGACAAGAAGGTGAATGAGTGGACGCTATTCTTCAATGGTGTAGCAAACTCTAAAAGAAGAAGAATCAGAGCAATTCTCTACTCTCTCGATGATATCCATATTCCCATATAAAGGTGAATTGAATTCCAATGCACTAACAACATGACATAGTACGAAGCTTGCATTGCTGGTCTGAGGAAAGCCATAATCTTAGGTGTAAAGAAGCTATGAGTATTTAGATATGCACAACTCATAATTAATTAGGCCAATGATGTAATGCCCCAAAATTTTCGATACTCGAGCATCGAAAGTCCTCGAGCGTTACCAAGAATTTAATGTAACAAATACGTGTGTACGATACCAATCCGGCTATTCTAGCCTTACATCCTTACCATGACAACTAACCTAACCATTGGGGATGACCTCTATTCATAGATCAAGCCATCTATCCATTGATTTAAAAGATTGGACTATCCATCATAAACTTGACTTGTGTACCCCTCTTAAGTAAATTAGTGAATCCAATCATTAAGAATAGCTGCCATCTATAAATCAGGTCGTCCAACTATTAATCACATGGATTAATACAGGTACAATCCTTTGAACTAAAACGATGTATGACCCTTCATCCATAAGGAGTTGGACACAAGTTCTTAACTAAGAATTACTTAAAAACATGGCCACAACCATGTAAAGCCCTTAGATTTTGCAAAGTGATTAGAATTACAAAAAATTACAAAAATGTCATCAAACTAGATACCTTAATTCTAGAATACATAGTTGTTGTGATCAGTTTCATATAAAAATTTGTATCGGTTTTGTCTATATAAATTAACCGTACATGTCAAATTTCAGCCAATAGATTATTGTATAAGCAGCCCAATCAACAGATCAGCCTGTAACCATCAAGGTTGGCATCCATCAAAGGTCAAGGGTAGTCATAGTAAAGACATTTTCTTTCCTCTAAGTCTGTATGATCTTATGGACAGAATGGATGATAAATGAACATCACATAAGGGCTTATGAAGGTTTCAATGGAGGAAACCATAATACACCTTTTTTCACGTAGTGTGACCCATTTGATCCTTGGGTACGCTTCAATTTTGGGCTCATCCTCCCTTAAATTAGATGGAAAAGGTAATGGACGGTTTAGATTTCTTAGAAGAGCACTGCGAGTAGACCCCGATTGTAGTGCGTGTGCACGAGATTGTGCATGACCGCAGTGCACCGGACTGGGAGTCCCAGTCAAATCGGGTTTGACCCGCAAAAACTGAATTTTCTTCCTTCTTCTTCTCGTTTTCTTCTCGCCATGAAAAATTTGAACAGACGGTTGATGCGATCTTCTGTGGCCCAGAAGGAAGATCCGAACCATCCATTGGGAGAAGACGAGATCTCCAACCAAAACTTGGCCTGACAGTGTCGAAAATGGACCAGGGCCCATCCTAACCATTCCTTTGCATTCAGATCTCCACAGCGAGATCACTCGATGGGCCACACCGAAGAACACCTCCTCTTAGGCCAAAACTGTACGTCGAAATTAGTGGACGGAGCATATTTCTCACATGCTCATGATCGTGGACCCCATCAAACAGCGCAAATAGATCTGCTACGCAATAGACGCTCGCAGAAGAAGAAAATCGGGCGCGCCCGAGCTCTCCACACATAGTGCGATTTATACCAAACTCCCGGTCCTAATCAAGACCATTAATATCACAAGTATGGGGAATCCGATCCTTCCTACGGTGGAAGAATGAATGGGAGAAGGGACTACGACCCTTTGTACTAGTCCGATCAGAAGTACGCAACGAAAGATGGGGACGCAGAGTCTATCCAACAGCGAAAGCCACGGTGTAAGACTCACGCACAGATTCGGAAAAAAAAGAGAGTAGAGTATAGAAGACTCTCCCCATGTCTATAAAAGAGAACCCATTCAACGTTGAGGGAAAGAAATGAAAAAACGGGAAGAGAGAGAGAGTGGTCGCTGACTACTATTCGTCCAACAAAAGAGCCATAAGTTAGTCGTTGCAGGGAAGAGAAGAATAAAGAAAGGAAAGGAAAAGAAAAAGAGAAGAAAAGAAAAGAGAAGAAAGGAAAGAAAAGAAAAGAAAAGAAAGAAAGAAAGAAAGAAGAGAGAAAGAAAGAAAAGAAAGAAAGGGAAAGAAAAGAAAGAAGAGAAGGAGAAAGAGAAAGAAGGAAAGGAAAGAAAGAAAGAGAGGTAGAGAAATTGTGTGCCAAGTTGACTCGATGGATCCCTGGACTGGCTCTGGGCCAGGTTTAAGTCAAGTTCGAAGTGAGGGTTTTATCCTTTATGCTTACATTAATTTAAGTCGATATATTTATCTTGCCATTTTTGCCTTCATGCTATTTTATTGCTCCTTTTACGTGCCATTTGTCTTAATTGAGTTGATGCTCCTTATCTTACTTTTACACTTGTCTTCTACATGCCTTTTAGCTGATCTTAGATTTCTATTACTTTCCCTCTGTTTCCATTTTAATTATTATCATTAATTATTGGCCCTTTTGAGATTTTTACATGATATCCATTATAAGAGGTTTTCTTGGATTCATGGGAGGCTATGGATACAAGCCTTGCTCTTGCCTTATCACTGATATGGCTTTGCCACTCTCCATTACCAAGAATTAACGGTGGTTGCTCTTCTAATTATGGAGTTGGCCGTTGCCACCCTTATTAAAGAGTCGCCCGTTTCCGCTCTTCTATTATTTGAGTTGGCTTTAACCTCTTTCCTCATCTTCGAGTTGACCTTTGTCACTCGCCTCTTATTCGAGTTGGTTATTGTCACTCGTCCTTTTTTCCTTAAGGGCTTGGCAGGTATCTTGATATTCTTAACTGAGCATGGATAAAGGAATTCTTTCTTGATGCAAGTACTATGTTGGAATCCCTCTTCTGGCGTTTGATTAAATATCGTGGACGTAATGCATTTTTGGTAGTGGCCCTGGGGCAACACGTAATTCCATGTTTCTCAAGTTAATGGTGTCCTAGTTAGTGTACGTGAGACGTTCTATATACGCAGTACATCAATGCCGAGTTATGGAGGGTTAGTTGTTGTAAATAGTCACTCCAATCTCTAGGGGTGTATTCTACTAGTTCATGTGTTGTGGCCGTCTTAGGACAACCACGTAAAACCATGTTAAGCACCGGACACGCTGGCGAATATCCGTAGTATGGGATGCGGGTCGAGTCGGATAGCTATAATCATATTCCATATTGTGGCGATCATTAAGGGTGATACACCACATATACTTTGCTAAGCATGCATCTCATATAGATTGATTATGCATTGATATCTCTTGTAGTGTGGATCACTGAACGTATCAGGACATTTATCTTGCTTTTATAAATCTCTTGAATTACTGTTAATTTTAAAGGATAACCATCACTATGAGTAGGGCATTGACCCTCTCCCAACCGTACAGTTGATGCAGGTGATGTATAGATTGAAGACTTAGAGAACTAATTCCCTATAGAAGATTATACGAAAGAATGAGAAGATAGATTTATAATCTAGTTTTATACTTCTGCTGTGAACTCGATGATTGTAATAAGCTTCCACCATGAAGGCCTTTAATTATTCTTGTTACTCTGATGAAATATAATCAATATAGTTGATTTTCTTCTTATAAACGTTACCTTCATGTTTGTAACTGGATGTAATCTAAATGAAAAAAATAGGGTGCGATTTCAGAGCATCCAGTTTGTACATTATTAACACCCGGTTTTCTCGGGCACAAGTACGAACTGTAGCCATGAAAATTCAGGATGTTACATAAAGTGCCTTCTCTCTAAGAAGGATGTTGTTCACAACCCCAAGTGTAGGGTCGTGATGTAGTAATAATCTCGAATCCCAACGACCTTCGTAGTACCCCATTCTCGGCTCTCGGCGCCCATTCGCAGGTTTCGATCCTGTGATGCTACGAGGAGGATTTTTAACATCAGTTTAATTCGTAATAAGCATAACCAAAGGCATAAGCCACAAACAACAACCAAAAACTCCATCACATTTCCACTATGATAAAAAACTTTACAAGTATAATGAGCATAAAGGGAAATACAATGATAATGAACAAAAAGCTCCAAGATGATCTGCAAAGTGCTCCTGCCTCAGCGCTGTTGCGCTCCAACGTCACCTGTACGCAACGGTCGTGCATAAGCTTGTAGAAAGCTTAGAGGGTGGTGTAAGTGTGTGCGTAAGGTAGTAATACAGTTATATTGTATCAGAGTAATGTGGAACATGCTGATGAATTCATGAATACCATTAGCCGTACCAAGGCTATGCGATGCAAGGCATGAATGATGTCGGCGGTACCAAGGCCATATGATGCGAAATGCAACTCAAGCATACGAATCCACATCTAAGTCCATACATCAATATAGCTCGACTCTGGGATATCACCGAGGTGTAGTACACTCCAACCAGATTGCCGCCCCATCGCGCGCAATAAGGTAAGTGGAAGAGACCTCACTATCCGCCTGCCAATACTGGGCTCGGCTTGTCGATAGTGAAACCATTTCTCGAGCTGGTCAAACTCAGCCTAGCTTTGCCCGCTCCACTCTTGCGGGTAAGGCCGCACCCCCTTCCAACCGACCATGACACAATGAAAAATGCAACCGTCTGGTAATCGGCACTCGGCGCTCATGTACCCACTCGGTCTAGACGTTGGAGCAACCTCTTAGTACCATAAGGGTTTAGAGACTTCCACCCAGGGATATCTATAGCACCCCATGTAGAACAAGATTTTCGGTATCCAATCCTGCCAACCACGATGTGCCTGTGGCGGCTACGGCCCTGATGTCGCTAGGGCGTACAGTAACCATATCACACAATGCGAATGCATGAATCACACTATCCAGTCATGCAGCAATCCTACGCGTATCGTGCGCTCATGTAGGACGACACCGCCTATCCGGGAGCCCCTAAACAATCTGCCCGAAGGCATATGCTATGATCAGTCACTTCTCATATCAAGCATACATATGATGCGCATGATCATGAATCATGGAACTATACCAAACATGTTATATGGCGATGAATTCTGTTCGCAACGAAGATGGGCCTAGACGGCCTACACATTACATGTACGGGCCTATCAATGGGCCCTAGGGAGAGTCATAATGCGGACATTTAACCAACACTATACTTGCAATGTGGACGTCAAACCATCATTGCTCCCAAGGCATAGCCCGTCGTAAACATCATTACATAAACCATGTTGGGATCACACATTGCAATGGACCTTAGGTACATCCCATTGGGCCTTCAATACATCAAATGGGCCGTATCACATGGGCCTTACATTCATCAAATGGGTCGCATTAATGGGCCTTACATTCATCAAATGGGCTGCATTAATGGGCCTCACCAACGGGCCTTATGTACATTGCAATGGGCCATAACCCATGGACCTTAGAATACATCACAATGGGCCTTATGTATATCAAATGGGCCACACCAATTAGGCCCCATGCACATCAAATGGGCCACACCCAACATAAGTGGTGGTGATGATTTCCACCATTAAAATTCCTAAGGCCCACCATGAAATATGTTTCCCATCCAACCCCTTTCATAATTTACATAGTGATAGATGAAGTGGGAACAATATCAACTTGATGGGAAACTGCTATGGCCCTTGGAAATTTTGAACGGTGGGCGTCATTGACCACTACTTTGAATGGTGGGGTCCACTTGAATTTTAGATCTGGCTCATTCCTTAACTCCTGCCATAAAACGAGCTTTTAAAATGGTTGGGTGGATGGGATGCAGCACATGCATCATGGTGGGTCCCACTGTCATTGGACAGTGTGAACAAAACACATACATCATGGGTTCCACCGTCCGTGGACGGTGTGCATAAAGCACATACATCACTGTGGGATTCCACCGTCCACCTGGACGGTGTGAATAAAACACATACATCAATGTGGGTCCCACGTGGGGCCCACCATAACGTTTGCTTTCCATCCAACCTGTTGCTAAGGTCGCACGGACCTGGACGGCAGGAAAAACCCAGAAAAGGGTTTCAATGCTAGACGTTCAATCTCACTGTTTCCTATGGTGTGGGCCACCTGAGCTCTAGATCAGGCTGATTTTTGGAGTGGGTCCACTTCAGGGAGTGGCCCACCCGATGAACGGTGTGGATATCAAATATACATCATGGTGGGGCCCACGGCAGGGGCCGTGGGTCCCTGCCTTCCACCCCCCCACCTACAGCGCAGGCGCTGCCTGCGCCTCTGGCAGCAGCAGCGGCTGCTGCTTGTTCTTTTAATTTTTTTGAAAAAGATACTATTTTCCGCGATTTTTCACGCGTAGGGCCCGCATCGGATGAATCCAACCCGCCCATTGGTTCCCATATCTCAAGACAAGCCAAACAAGCCCAATATTCAATATCTTTTGGTGTATTAAAACATCAGGTGAATTTTTAACGGTAAAAACCACCGTTTGCTATGCTATGGCCCGCCAGACCATCGGATTGAGTCCAGTTTTCAGCTCAACGTCTAAAATGAGCTAGGGAATGGAATGGACGGTATAGATTAAAAACATACATCAAGATGGGGCCTATATGAGTGGGCTACCCCATGAGCTTGGAAACAAGCTAATATTTGTGTTTTACCAGTGACATCCAGCATCCCTAGATGCTGGACGGGTTCTCACAGCACATGCATGGAGGTGGGCTTTGCTCAAGTGGGCCACCTCATGATGGATGGTGTGGGTACAACACATATAAGGTGGGCCCCACATCTAGATGTTTTGGATAAAATACATACCTCGTGGTGGGGTCCATCCGGGTGGGCCACACAACCACATCATCATCACATTAAAAAAATAGAAAAAGAGGGAGAGAGAGAGGGAAAGAGAGTGGGACACGCGTGTGATGGAGGGACCCTGACACTATGGGCCCTCCGTTGCAATCAATCATACATCAAGTGGGTCCCATTATATGTGGGCCCATTAATTAAAAAAATCCAACGGTGGAGATTCCTTCTCCACAAAAATAGACGGTCTAGATGACCCATATACAAGCTAGGAAGGTAAACATCATGATGGGGTCCATGGAGAATGGCCCCATCATGGAATGATATTGATAATCAAGGTGGGCCATCGACCACATCTTAGGATCCAAAGTGAGATCCATACCATTGATCGGTAGGCCTCACTTGGCCCATCTTAAAAACGTGAAAACTACCCTATAAAAGCACCCACCGTTCGATCTTCTCGGTCCGTTGGAAAGCCAATCTCTTTGTGTCTCACTTTGATGGTGGAAGATGAGGTTTGAATGGTTAGGATGATGGATTTGGGATGGGAAAGTGGGCCACACAACTCACTCTTTTCTCTCTTGAAATGGCTTGGACGTGCACTCTCTTCCCTTGCTTGGAAAGTGTGTTGAGAAATGAGAGAGAGAGAGAGAGAGTTGTAAGGAGAGGTGATGTGTGATGGAGTGATGGATGTGAGGTGATATGGTACTTGACATGTATGGGTGTGTAAGAGAGAGGGTGAGAAAGAGTTGACTTTGGAGAGAGAAGGCATGGGTTGCTCTTGTACTTGACATGTGGTGATTAATTGATTGATGGAGTGATTGATGGGATTGATGGATGTGACATGTTGTAGAGATTCTCTTGGGATTCGCAACGCGCGGTGTTTTCCTCGAACTGAACGCGGGTCCACATCTCCCTGCCAGGGTATCAGATCGGTATGCAAGACGCAGCGTCGGAACCACGGCGATGGTGCGGTCGCAATGGTACAAGTCTTGGGTTGAGTCGACTCAGGTTAACGGCATACATCTTACGATCATGCTCAAATGTCGATTATAGGTCGTGGATTGCCAGAATTCGACAAGAAGGATCGTGGAAGTTGACGGAACAGTACGGACTAAGATACGGGCCTTATAGCTCTCGCCACCTAATAAAAAATTTGTCATCAAAATTTACACCACCATCGCAACTAATAATAACTCATAAGGGAATAGAAAACATATCATCATATATGATTAAAACACAATACAACAAACAATCAAACATCGAAAAGATGGGGATAACACTCTCGAATCTCTGCCTCGCGCTTCCAATACGCCTCATCCATACTATGATGGCCCCATTGCACCTTCACTAAGGGAATGACCTTGGTTCGGAGGACCTATTCCTTCCGATCGAGGATAAGAACTGGCTGCTTAACTTAAGAAACGTCCTCACGAACCTCCAATGGCTGCCAATCAATAAAGGGAACGATGTCTAACCCACACATCCTCACCATAGAGATATAGAAAATGTTATGGACGCTACACAATCGAGATAGAAAGGAAAGCCGATAGGCCACGACGCCAACGCGCCTGGTGATCTCGAAAGGTCCTATGAATCTTGGGGCAAGCTTTCCCTTCGCTCCAAAATGAACCACACCCTTTATGGGTGAGACCTTGAGATACACATAGTCTCCAACTATGAACTCCAAGGAACGCCGCCGACGATCAGCAAAACTCTTCTGCTATCTTTGAACTGTGTGCATCCTTTACCTGATGATATCGATAGCCTCTAACATCTACCGCACAAGCTCGGGACCTAAGAGACACTGCTCTCTAACCTCGGCCCAACAACTTGGTGATTTGCATGGTTTGTCATATAATGCCTCGAAAGGAGCCATGCCAATCGTCATCTGATAGCTAGTGTTATATGAGAACTCATCCAATTGCAGGTGCTCATCTCAACTACCTGCAAAGTCAATCATGCAAGCTCTGAGCATATCCTCAAGGATCTGGTTGACCCTCTCGGTCTGCGGATGATACGCGGTGCTGAGCTGTAAATCAGTGCCCATTGCTCTCTACAAGCTCCTTCAAAACTGAGACGTGAACCTCGGGTCTCAGTATGAGACTATCGAGATAGGAATACTGTGCAGTCTCACGATCTCATCAACAAACATCTTGGCGAGCCGATCCGTATGCCAGGTCTCACGAATCGTAAGAAAATGTGTCGACTTCGTCAGACGGTCCACGACAACCCAGATGGCGTCATGACCGCACTATGTCCTCGGCAAATCCATGACAAAATCGATAGATATGTGCTTCCACTTCCACATCGGGATGCTCAACGGCTGCAATAGACCAGGGAGTCTCTGATGATCGGCCTTGACACGCTGGCACGTGTCACACTCGGCTACAAAACTAGTGATCTGGCACTTTATCCCCGTCCAAAAATACTGTCCCCTCATATTACGATACATCTTCATCGAGCCAGGGTGGATAGAAAACCGTGATCGATGTGCTTCGGTCATAAGATCTCTACGCAACTCAGGAATATTCGGGACACATAATCGGCCTCTAAAGTGAATTCTACCATCAGAACCAATCTGTCAATCAGTCTGATTCTCAGACGCTGCCTCTGCTCGGTAATCCTATAACGACTCGTCTGTCTGCTGAGTCTCGATCACCCGTGCGATAAGAGAGGGTTGAATCGACAGGCTTGATAGCTGAACGATAGAAGACTACAGACCAAACTCGAAGTCGTACTCTATTATATCATCGAGGATCCTCCACTCCCGAATCATCATGTGTGCCACCAGGCCTCATGGCTGATGGCTGAGGGCATCCGCCACCACATTCGCATTACCCGGGTGGTGCTGGAGATCAAAATCATAGTCCTTCAGGAGTTCCATCCAATGCCTCTGCCTCATGTTCAGCTCGGACTAAAAGAACAAATACTTCGAGCTCTTGTGGTCAGAGAAGAGCTCGAACCTCACCCCATAGAGATAGTGCCTCCACACCTTCAGTGCAAAGATAACTGCTGCCAACTCCAGATCATGCGTAGGGTAGTTCAGCTCATGGACCTTGAGCTGACGAGATGCGAAGGCCACTGGTCTCCCGTGCTACATCATGACAGCACCCAAACCAATATAAGAGGTATCGGTAAATACAATAAATTCATCACTCCCAGAGGGAAGAGTGAGGACAGGATCAGACGTGAGGTGGTCCTTCAACTCCATTAATGCTTGCTCACAGGCGTCGCTCCAAATAAACTCTACGCCCTTTCGATTAACCTGGTCAACGGGACTGCAATACGAGAGAAGCCCTCAAGGAAACGCCGGTAGTAGCCCGCTAAACCAAGGAAACTGCGGATTTCGGACGTAGTCGTGGGCTGACCCTACCGACGTACTGCCTCAACCTTCGAGGGGTCCACTACGATGCTCTCTCTCGTCATCACGTGACCGAAGAACTTCACCTCATCCTGCCAGAACTCACACTTCTCCAGCTTCGCATACAGCTGGTGTACGTGGAGGGTCTGCAACGTAACCTCCAAATGCTGCTCGTGCTCCTCACGGGTCCTCGAATAGATCAGAATGTCGTCAATGAAGACTACAACAAACTGATCGAGATAAGGGTGAAAGACCTCATTCATCAACTGCATGAAGACCATGGGTGCATTGGTCAGTCCAAAGGACATGACCTGAAACTCAAAATGACCATAACACGTCCTGAATACTGTCTTCAGAATATCCTCCTCTCGGACCCGAATCTGATGATAACCGGAACGCAAGTCGATCTTCGAAAAGAACTGTGCACCCTGCAGCTGATCAAACAAATCATCAATCCTCGGGAGCGGGTACTTGTTCTTGATTGTGACCTTGTTGAGCTCGCGGTAATCTACGCAGAGCCTCAACGAGCCATCCTTCTTCTTCACGAAGAGTACCGGCGCTCCCCACGGTGAACTGCTCGGACGGATAAAGCCCAACTCGCACAACTCATCCAACTGCTTCTATAGTTCCCACAACTCTAATGGTGTCATACGATACGGGGCCTTCAAAATAGGCGCGGTACTGAGCAAGAGATCAATCTGAAACTCGGTGAGTCGGTGAGGCAGTAATCCCAGAATCTCCTGGAATACATCGAGAAAATTACAAACCACAGGTAACTGGTCGATGCTCACTGCTATGGGCTCCTCTATGGCACATGACATCAAACAAGATAACGGCTCTCCTCTGGGCTCTACAATGAACTGAAACTACGGTACGCTAGGTATACAGAACGTGACTGTCCTCACGGAGCAGTCCAATATGGCGTAGTACTCGGCAAGCTAATCCATACCCAAGATGACATAGAACTCAAACATCGGCAAAGCAAACAAATCGGCAGGTAAAAAGGTATCCCCAACTAGAACAGGGTAAGATGAACAAAATCGGCCTAGCACTGCAGTCTTCCACAAGGGAGTCGATACTGACAGGATCTCACGAGCAGACTCCAACGGTAAGCCAGTCGATCGGCAGAAACTCTCGGCAACAAAAGAATGCGATGCACCAGAATCAAACAACACGTGCAATGCATGCAGAGACTAAAAGTATACCCTCGACGACTCCTCCAGATGACTGCAGGTCCTGCTGAGCTGCATAGAATCTAGTGTAAGCCGACTGGGGAGGTGCCTGTCCTCTCGAGCGTGCTCGTCGCTGCCGGCCGAGGGGTTGAAACTCGCCTCTATTGCCGCGGTCTCGAGGTGGTCGATGCCGCCGCGAGGTGGCCTCGGTGGTGGGGGTTCCTATCGCTGCTGTTATGGGGGTCTCTGCTGCTGCTGGAGGCGTGTGGACCTCTCTGCCTTCTCTGCTGGGGCCGGGACACTCCCACATACGGTGCCCCGTCGCGCCGCACCCAAAATAGGTACTGGTGAATTGCCTCGGAGGTGGTGCTGGAGGTGCTGCTGGCGCTCGGAAGGCTGGGTGACCTGTGCGCCTCTGCTACTGTGGTCGAAGCTGCTGGGAGTCACCGGAAGGAGCCTGCCTCTTCTGGTCTCTCCTCTAACCGCGATCAGACTGAGAATCGGTTCACTCAGCCTCATAAATCTAGGCCTTCCGTACCACCCCCTCAAAAGTTAGGAGCTCATGCCCAATAACATGGCCTCGAAGACCGTAATGCAAGCCGTCCTCGAATCGGCGGGCTCTCCGCTCCTCATCATCTACCAGATATGGTGTAAATCTGGACAGCGCTACAAAACGAGCCGCATAATGAGCCACTATCATATCACCCTACACCAAGGCCTCGAACTCTAATGCTCGCTGTCGTCGGATGTGATAAGGAAAGTACTATCGGTCAAACTGATCCACAAAATCCTCCCAGTTTCACACAAAATCGGTGCCTGCTGCTCAGGAGACTGATGTCCACCAATGCTCAGCCTCACCTGGAGAAGAAATACGGCTAATCGGACTAGCCGCTCGGTCATACATCCCATCGTATCAAATATCTTCTCCACATCGGAGCGCCATCTTTCAGCTACTGTCGGGTCTGGTTCGCCCTGAAAACGCGGGGATCGAGCTGTCGAAACTCTCGAAGGAGGGCGCTCGCACGCTCCTGCTCTGCCTAGGCCGGTGAAACAACAGGGTGTGTGCTCTGCCCCTGGAGGGCGGCCATCACAGCCTGTAACATCTGCTATAACTGAGAGACACTCACGGATATGGTTGGATCCCCACCGGTCTCTGGTGGAGGAGCAACATCCTCAGGATGGGCGATAAGAACCTCTGGTGGTGGAGTGGGGATCGTAGGTGGTAGGGCGAGAGCCGCAGGTGGTGGAGCAGGTGTCTCAGGTGGTGAAGCGGGAATAAATTGGGTCACTCTCCTACGCGGCATATCCTAAAGGAAAGAGCGAAGACGCCTATCAACTTTGAAAACTCTCGAAGGCATGCACGTTAAGGGTCTGTAATAAAAGATCGCTAGGCTATCCGAACTTAGGACTTAATCATTCATAACAGACATGTAATGTTGTTCTTAGTTATTCCCGAGTTATGTTCTGATACCAACTTCTGTCACGCCCCAAACTCGGAAACCAGGCTCACAAAATTTCTGATCGCCGAATCCGACGCCGACAGCCTCCGTAGAACCCCATTCTCATCTCCCAGCGCCCATTCGCTAGGTTCCGATCCTGGGATGCTACGAGGAGAATTTTCAACACCAGTTTGATTCGTAATAAGCATAACCAAAGGCATAACTCACAAACAACAACCAAAAACTCCATCACATTTTCACTATGATAAAAAACTCTACAAGTACAATGAGCATAAAGGAAAATACAATGATAATGGATAAAAAGCTCCAAGATGATCTGCTATGCGCGCCTGCCTCAGTGCTGCTGCAGTCCAACGTCACCTGCACGCAACGGTCGTGCATAAGCTAATAGAAAGCTTAGAGAGTGGTGTAAGTGTGTGCGTAAGGTAGTAATACAATTATGCAATATCAGAGTAATGCGGAACATGTTGATAAATCCATGAATACCGTTAGCCATACCAAGGCTATGCGATGAAAGGCATGAATGATGTCGACCGTACCTATACCATGCGATGCGAGATGCAAATCAAGCATATGAATCCTCATTTAAGTTCACATATCAATACAGCTCAACTCTAAAATATCACCAAGGTCTAGTCCACTCTAAGGCAGATTGCCGCCCCATTGCACGCAATAAGGTGAGTAGAAAAGACCTCACTATCCGCCTGCCAATATCGGACTTGGCTCGTCGATAGCGGACCCATTCCTCGAGCTGGTTAAACTCAGCTTAGCTTTGTCCCCTCCTCTCGGGTGGGTAAGGCCGCACCCCCTTCCAACCGACCACGACACAGTGGAAAGCGCGGCCTTCTGGTAATCGACACTCGGCGCTCATGCACCCACTCGGTCTAGACGTTGGAGCAACCTCTTGGTACCATAAGGGTTTAGAAACTTTTACCCAGGGATATCTATAGCACCCCATGTGGAACAAGATTTTCGATATCCAATCCTGCCAACCACGATACGCCTATGGAGGCTATGGCCCTCAAGTCGCTAGGGCGTATAGTACCATATCACACAATGAGAATGCATGAATCACACTATCCAGTCATGCAGTAGTCCTGCGCGTATCGTGCGCTCATGTAGGGCAGCACCGCTTATCCGGGAGCCCATAAATAATCTGCCCAAAGGCATATGCTATGATCAGTCACTTCTCATGTCAAGCACACATATGATGTGTATGATCATGAATCATGGAACTGTACTAAACATGTTATATGGTAATGGATGCAGTTCACAACGAAGATGGGCTTAGACAGCCTACACATTATATATACGGGCCTATTAATAGGCCCTAGGGAGAATCATAATGTGGATATTTAACCAACACTATACTTGCAATGTGGACGTCAAACCAACATTGCTCCCAAGGCATAGCCCGTCGTAAACATCATTACATAAACCATGTTGGGATCACACATTGCAATGGACCTTAGGTACATCCCATTGGGCCTTCAATACATCAAATGGGCCGTATCACATGGGCCTTACATTCATCAAATGGGCCGTATCACATGGGCCTTACATTCATCAAATGGGTCGTATTAATGGGCCTCACCAACGGGCCTTATTACATTGTAATGGGCCATGGCCCATAGGCCTTAGAATACATCAAAATAGGCATAATCACATGGGCCTTATGTATATCAAATGGGCCACACCAATTAGGCACCATGCACATCTAATGGGCCACACCCAACATAAGTGGTGGTGATGATTTCCACTATTAAAATTCCTAAGGCCCACCATGGAATATGTTTCCCATCCAACCCCTTTCATAATTTACATAGTGATAGATGAAGTGGGAACGATATCAACTTGATGGGAAACTGCTATGGCCCTTGGAAATTTTGAACGGTGGGCGTCATTAACCACTACTTTGAATGGTGGGGTCCACTTGAATTTTAGATCTGGCTCATTCCTTAACTCCTGTCATAAAATGAGCTTTTAAAATGGTTGGGTGGATGGGATGCGGCACATGTATCATGGTGGGTCCCACTGTCATTGGACAATGTGAACAAAACACATACATCATGGGTTCCACCGTCCGTGGACGGTGTGCATAAAGCACATACATCACTGTGGGATTCCATCGTTCACCTGGATGGTGTGAATAAAACACATACATCAATGTGGGTCCCATGTGGGGCCCACCATAACGTTTGCTTTCCATCCAACCTCGCTAAGATCCATGATTTCTGTGAACCCGAAAAGGGTTTCAATGCTAGACGTTCATTCTCACTGTTTTCTACGGTGTGGGCCACCTGAGCTTTAGATTAGGCTTATTTTGGAGTGGGTCCACTTCGGGGAGTGGCCCACTCGATGAACGGTATGGATATCAAATATACATCATCGTGGGGCCCACGGTAGGGGCCGTGGGTGCCTCGCCTTCCGTCAGCTCCCCATGGTCTAGTCTATTGAGGTGGACCATTGTTCTTTATTTTTTAAAAAGAAAACTATTTTCCATATACTTCACGCGTAGGGCTCGCATCGGATGAATCCAACCCGCCATTGTTTCCCTTATCTCAAGACAAGCCAAAAAGCCCAATATTTAATATCTTTTGGTGTATTAAAATATTAGTGAATTTTTAACGGTAAAAACCACCGTTTGCTATGCTATGACCCACCAGATACTTATGCTCCAATTTTCAGTTCAATGTCTAAAATGAGCTAGGGAATGGAATGGACGGTATAGATTAAAAACATAAATTAAGATGGGGCCTATATGAGTGGGCTACCCCATGAGCTTGGAAACAAGCTAATATTTGTGTTTTACCAGTGACGTCCAACATTCAGGGACGCTGGATGGGTTCTCACAGTACATGCATGGAGGTGGGCTTTGCTTCAGTGGGACACCTCATGATGGATGGTGTGGGTACAACACATATAAGGTGGGCCCCACTTCTAGATGTTTTGGATAAAATACATACCTCATGGTGGGGTCCATCCGGGTGGGCCACACAACCACATCATCATCACATTAAAAAATTAGAAAAAAGAGGAGAGAGAGAGGGAAGGAGAGTGGGACACGCGTGTGATGGAGGGACCCCGACACTATGGGCCCTCCATTGCAATCAATCATACATCAAGTGGGTCCCATTATATGTGGGCCCATTAATTCAAAAAAAAATCCAACGGTGGAGATTCCTTCTCCACAAAAATAGACGGTCTAGATGACCCATATACAAGCTAGAAAGGTAAACATCATGATGGGGTCCATGGAGAATGGCCCCATCATGGAATGATATTGATAATCAAGGTGGGTCATCGACCACATCTTAGGATCTAAAGTGAGATCCATACCATTAATCGGTAGGCCTCACTTGGCTCATCTTAAAAACATGAAAACTACCCTATAAAAGCACCCACCGTTCGATCTTCTCGGTCCGTTGGAAAGTCGGTCTCTTTGTGCTTCACTTTAATGGTGAAAGATGAGGTTTGAATGGTTAGGATGATGGATTTGATGGGAAAGTGGGCCACACAACTCACTCTTTTCTCTCTTGAAATGGCTTGGACGTGCACTCTCTTCCCTTGCTTAGAAAGTGTGTTGAGAAATGAGAGAGAGAGAGAGAGAGAGAGAGAGAGAGAGAGAGAGAGTTGTAAGGAGAGGTGATGTGTGATGGAGTGATGGATGTGAGGTGATATGGTACTTGACATGTATGGGTGTGTAAGAGAGAGGGTGAGAAAGAGTTGACTTTGGAGAGAGAAGGCATGGGTTGCTCTTGTACTTGACATGTGGTGATTAATTGATTGATGAAGTGATTGATGGGATCGATGGATGTGACATGTTGTAAAGATTCTCTTAAGAGTCGCAACGTGCGGTATTTTTCTCGCACCGAACACTGGCCCACATATCATAGCCAGAGTATCGGATCGGTATGCAAGACGCGGCGTTAGAGCCGCGGCGACGGTGCGGTGCGATTTCAGAGCATCCAGTTTGTACATTATTAACACCCGGTTTTCTCGGGCATGAGTATAAACTCTGGTTGTGAAATTTCGAGATATTATAAATGATGACTGAAAAACTAAAGATGAAAAGTTGATACCATGCCACGTATATCCCAAAAATTTAGTTGAAGAATTCGAAGAAATCATCTTCTCACACATGCCAAGAGTAAAGAACCATTTCGTACAGGCTCTCGCCACTCTAGCATTAATGCTAGATATTCCAAAAGGTGCTATAGAATGGGAGCTCATAGTAGAAATCCAAGAAGAGCCAACCTTTTGCCTGCAGATTGAAGAAGCTGAAGCCACCCCAAGCAACAAACCCTGTTACACTGATATCAAGCCATACCTCGAAAGCCAAGAACACTTGGAAGAAGCTATAATAACAAACCACTGAACTATCCAACGGTTGGCGGGGCAATTCACAATCAATGGTGAAGTCCTCTACTAACGATCCTTCAACCAAGTCCTTCAATGCGTAGATGAATCCGAAACTATAAGAATCATGGAAGAAATCCATGATGGAGTGTGCGGCCCACACGTAAACGAGTATATGATGGCAAAGAAGATCCTACAACTCGGCTACTATTAGATGATAACGTAGATTGCTGTTGGCATATCAAGAAATGCTTCAAGTGTCAGGAATATGCAAACCAAATTCATGTCCTAGCATTAGAATTATACAAGCTGACTATGCCCTAGCCTTCTCTATGTAAGGTCTTGACATCATTATAAAGGTGAACTCGAAAGCTTCAAACCACCATGAATATATACTCATGGTAGTCGATTACTTCACCAAGTGGGTAAAAGAAGCATCCTACACTACTATAATAACATCTTTTGTGATCAAGTTCATGAAAAACAACATCATCAATCGATATGGAGTCCCACATGCTATCATTATCGTTAATGGGACACCCTTCGAAAGGTCTACATTCTAGCCTTAATTGTATAGGAACCGAGGCAAAATGTTTACTTTTAGCCTAGGTTGCATAGGAACCGAGGCAAAAGGTCTACATTCTAGCCTCGATTGCATAGGAACCGAGGTGAAAGGTCTACTTTTTAGCCTCGGTTGCATAGGAACTGAGGCGAAAGGTCTACTTTTTAACCTCAGTTCCATATGAACAGAGGCGAAAGGTCTAATTTTTAGCCTTAGTTCTATAGGAACCGAGGCCAAAAGTCTACATTTTAACCTCAGTTGCATAGGAACCGAGGCGAAAGGTCTACTTTTTAGCCTCAGTTGCATAGGAACCGAGGCGAAAGGTCTACATTCTAACCTCAATTGCATAGGAACCGAGGTGAAAGGTCTACTTTTTAGCCTCAGTTGCATAGGAACCGGGACGAAAGGTCTACTTTTTAGCCTCAGTTGCATAGGAACCGAGGCGAAAGGTCTACATTCTAGCCTCATAGGAACCGAGGCGAAAGGTCTACTTTTTAACCTCAGTTCCATACAAACCGAAGTGAAAGGTCTAATTTTTAGCCTTAGTTGCATAGGAACCGAGGTCAAAAGTCTACATTTTAACCTCAGTTGCATAGGAACTGAGGCGAAAGGTCTAATTTTTGATGAATGGGTCCTGCTCCGTCTAGACATTGCTCCGTCTGATCAAATTGAAACCACCCATTTCATGATCAAATAATGAATGGGCCATGTTCCAAAAATCACAATGTAGAAAAAAAAAAAATACTATTGAGTTCTTCTTATTGTGCATGCACCAGCTCAGATATATCGACCAAAAATCTGTAGTTGAATCAGACCAGCTCAATCATCAGGTGAGCCACAACCAACAGTTAAAATGGATTATATAGAAAATACTACCAACGGTCCAGATTTAGCACACATTTATCTCATACGCGATTACTAGACCTACCTAACTCTGGGGCCAAGGAACATACATGGAGGGGCCCACGTGATATACGGCCTTGATGTTTCACACAGATGTGAGGTTGGCACGTGCAGGAAGTGGAGGAATAAGATGCGGATATATGGCGAGTAGCTATAGCATTTCTCTAGAATGGTTGATAGATTTTAGTATCGAAATGGATGGCTAGAAATAAAATTGGTCGGTCCTTCCAGGCCGTCCAGATGGAAAGCTTGGATCTCGAATAGGCCCAGCTCAATCGGAGAGCCGGCCTAATCTAGTTTTCAGAAGCCTAGTAAGTAATTAGTGTGTGGCACTATAAAAGGAAATTCTCAAAATCCCTCTCTCTCAATAGAGCTCTCTTCTCAAAATCCCTCAGCTCTGAAAGGAAATTCTGTCCTCCACACCAGCGATCTCTTCGCCGATTTCAGGTACTCATTCTTTCTTTTTATCTACTGATTTCTCAACTGAAATCCTCTCAAAAATCAGAAATCGGGGCAGAAATCTCTCATTTTCATGCGTTTTCCCCATTTGGCCGTTCAAAATCCAATTTTCACATTTTTTGGTTCGATCTGAGGAGTTTTTTTTTCTGATTTCACTGAAATCTTGCTCAGGAAGTGCAAAATCCTGTCGTTTCTAGCTTATTTGCTGGATTTGAGCAGTTTTTGCATTGCAATATCAGCGATTAGGGTTTGGTGTTCTATCTAAGAGCAAAACCTTGTTCTCTGCTGCGAAATCTGCTCCTCCATTGCTGATTTCCGTGCAGGCTAGATAAACAAGGGGCATATACACCGATATCAGCTCCTCATCGAACCGAACCCTAGCTCTTCTCTATGTCTTCTCCAATATTTCTCTCGTCTTTCTCAGATCTACCTCCTCTCTCTCTCTCTCTCTCTCTCTCCCCGATCATTAGATCCTCAAAAGACAGTGAGCTCTTTTCCATTTATTTTTTTCCACTTATGAATTTATTTTCTCAATTTTTAGTGCTTAATCTATTTTAATATGAATCTAGCTTATGTCTCTCGATTCTGAGAGATTTCGTTGGATTTTGATCTGATTCTTGCTGATAGATCTGTTTTCCTTTCAGATCTCATTGTTTGGAGCTTTGCTTTTTTATTTTTGTTTTGAGTTGATGATGCATATTGCCTTCCTTTTCGATTTGTTTTTTCTCAGTTTGATTATTCATTTGAAGAAGTTACTTAGATTCACAGTTGGCATTATTTGAGGACAGAGGAAAGGTTTTAACTTTCAATCAGGTGAGTTTCCCCCTCTCATTTCTCCAAAATTTTCCACTTAGGGTTTGGTTTTTGTAATTTTTTCTTCGCTTGATCTGTTTTGATCTCGATCCAACTTATGTCTCTTCATTCTTAGAGATTTCATTGGATTTTGTTTCGATTCTTGCTGATTTAAGTTGTAATTTAGGTTTTTGTATTTAGATTTTAGAGATTTATCTTTGATTTATGTAATATCATGTATTTCAAATACATTTTGAGATTTCATTGGATTTTCTGTTTCTTTTGGTGATTTGAAATATATGAACCTGCAATAAAACACAGATTCTTAGGAACCTTCAATTGCTTCTTATCTACTAATAGTACATGTGACTCTGATCTCCTGTTAGAAATTATCTCTGCTCATGCTTCCCTGCTATCAAAAATGTTGCCAATTCACAACTTAATCCATGTGGGAAGACATTTGCTGAATTTTCTCTTCCTATGCTTTGTCCTGCAACTTGTTTCAGTGCAACACCATCTTGTTTATACCAAACCAACAACTTGGAACACATGAGCTCCTGTTCGTATTTTAATGGGCTGTCTTGTAATCTTCTGATTGCCATAATCCACGTATGGGCCACGGTCCACTTAGATCAAGACACGAGATTTATATTATCTTAATGAATCATGGTTCTTCGACAAAGCATGCTCATTACTATGTGGTGCAATATAAAATAATATACTTGTTTTAACATTTTTCATCATTGGTTTTTTTTTTCTTTCCTTTTGCTGAAAATCTGAAGCTTGTCTTCCCTTTCCATTGATTTCATGTTAGAAATCCTGAAAACAGCGCTTTTGTTTTCCATTGTTTCCCTTTAGCTTTTCTAGAGGATTATGCAATTTGCTGGTTAATGGCAGGTTCTTGGCTCATTTTAGGAGGATACATTTATTTTTCTAGTGAAGGTGGATGGTACCACCTATATTTTTATCAACAAGAATAATAATAAAAATAACACAAAGAAAGGAGAAGTGGAAGAACAACATAAACTACAAGGATACCTGGTATCCCAGTTCAGTGGTACCATATATTTTGCGTGCTGGCTAATATATTATGTATCAGTCATCAGATTCTGTACTTGTTGTAATATATTAGCAAAAATCTTCAAAATCGTAGATGATCTAACTATGCCTCTGATAGTCAGTGCTGCACTTTCCTGATTACAGACCATGAGTATTGGAATCTCATTGGTTTCTAGGATTTCTATTTCTTAAAAATAGCAAGATGTGCAAAATACAAAGAACTGAACTTGTGGACAAGTTAAAAAAGGAAAACTCATTAGGGCTTCTAATAACTCTAAAATGGTCTGTGATTTAATTTTCAAAGCAAGGTGATGACTTCATTTGTGAACTAAGAGTGCATCTGGGTGATGCCAAAATTCAACAGAAATGCATATTTCGATGGGTTACGGGTGGTTATCCATTCCAATGCGCATTCTGGTGGCAGAATTTTAGGAACCACATTATACATTGCCCACATTTCTATCTGTACCATGACAAGTAAATTCTGCTACATGTCAGTTCTGACCTGCAAAATACATTCTTTCCTCCTAACCTTTTCTGTACATCCAAACTCAGCCTAAACTTGTGGGCAAATTGAGACTCATAGGTTTCTATGATTATTTTGGGCTCTCAAATGCTGAAGCACCTTTCTCATATCTTACTTTCTTTTGTCCATCAACAATGGACCAAGAAACAGAGAATTTTATGTCCCCGAATGTCACACGTGAGTCAGAATACCAAAAAGGAGAAACTTCCCACAATATACTTAAAGTAGAGCTGAGTAATTCAATGCCCTGGAAAAGATAAGCTTGTGCTAACTCAAATTAAACTAGTTAGATTATGAAACAAATGGTTGCTCTAACTATTCATTTTCTTCTTTTGGTTTTGTAACAGACAATTGCAACATTTTTTAGCTGTGTTATGTCTGCTATTGGAGGAAACAGTGCTGGTCCTGGTCGGTATATTGTATTAGTATTGCAGTTTCTTTCTTCTGTTCATATTTTGAGTTTTTAAAATGCTCTTGATATGGCTGCAGCACTTCATCACCAATTAGGAGATACTGACAAGCCAAACGATGGCAATGCCTCAGTGAATAAAAGAACTAATGTGTTACTTCTTGGTGATCACCTTGGAGATCTAGGAATGTCTGATGGTTTGAACTATGAGAACCAAATTGTTGTTGGATTCTTGTAAGTAAATCACTGCCTTTCTGTCTTTTGTAGTTATGTAGGAAAAATGTTTAGGCATTCCCATGTGTGATGCACATGCAATTTACTAGTGTGTGCATGCTCACACACACAGTACAATTCCACACACATGGGAAACAAAGCACAATTCCTGATTCTTTTCGACTTCTTATTTTTCAAAAACAGGTGATTCCCTGCTCCTGCTTTTTGCGAAACTACAACTAAAGTTCTTGTCTTGATGATGGTTTCAAAAATAGGCGATGCCAAGAACAACCACCTAGTGACTTCTCTATTGCTCAGTTACGGTTTCTGGAGAAACTACTTGTCGTCCATGGGCACTAGTGCTATAAGAGGATTACCCAAATGGTAAGAACTACAAAATCCCTTCCTGTAAGTGCTATAGTTTCTATCCCTATGTGTTGTCAAATTTGTAGTGCCAAAATCACTATTATACTCTGTTATATATAACTTGCATAAGTGAAGCTCTCTCAAGGATCAACATACATGAACAAGCTAAGCTCACATCAAGCAAAGCTCTCAAGTACAAAACTCAAGATCTTGAATGCAAGAGCTGCTCACAAAACAAGACTCAAGCCGAAAAGAAAGTACAAGGCAAGACTCAAGCTGAACTCAAGACTCAAGTTGAAAGTCAAGCTGAAATCAAGACTCAAGCTGAAACTCAAGCCACTTTCAAGATTGAGCTACTTCAAGGTTTAATCTTCATCAAGACTTCAAGGCTCATTCTTCATGGTCTCTTGTTTCAATGTCCATACTTCATGATTGAGGTTTGTTTGACCATAGGATGACCTTAGAAGTAGGTCATTTCGGATACATAAACCGAATGTTATTTTACATGTGATTGGTCTGTTCTTCGACTAGTCCTAGGGCTTCTTCGACTAGTCCTAGACTTGCTTCGACCAGTCTAAGAAAATCCTCGACCAGTCGTAAGTTTGTTACAAATTCCGGATAAAATCTGTTAGCCTTCGACTAGTCCAGGAATCTGTTCGACCAGTCGTAGGAACAGTGTCGACTGATCTTCGACCAGTCGTAGAATCTACGACTCGAAGTCCAGCGAACTTTTGCAGGACCTACGACCAGTCGAAGGAAACCTACGACCAGTCGTAGGAGGGCTACGACCAGTCGTAGAACGGTCTGCGCTTATCCCGCCTAATCTTTCAAATATCTGTTATGGCTTCGACTAGTCGAAGAGCACTCTAGACCAGTCGATGAACTGATCTTCTCACCTATTAATAGAGCACGAATCTCGAAGAAATCATCGATTTAATTATAGTATTCAAGCCAATCTTCGTCGAACTTCGAGAGATAATTTTGTGCTCCATTTAAGCTAAGTGTGCTTATTTAATATCTTCTTTCCTTAGCTTTATTTTAATTGATTTTGTTTCGTATATTCCAATCTGATTTGAAAAGAGGAATTGTTATTCCCTTTCTTTGGAATCAAAATCAATTAAGGCAAGCCCTGTTTGGTTTAATTTAAAATCAATTAGATCTAGAACCATTGTAATCGAGTACTGGACATTGAACTTGGACATTCAATCATCTACTTTGATTTGGTTCTACCGGGCTGCTACAACGAAGAAGATTTTCAGGTATTTTACATATTGTAAATTCCTTTCTATTATTTTAGTTTCTTTCAAGATTTGCCAGAAAAATCTTGTTATTTTGGTTATCTGAGGAGAGCCAGGAAAACTCAGAAGTGGGGGTTTTTAATTGTGTAAGCCCACATACAAAGACACAATTGTAAGGGTTTTGGGTGAACCTGGGAAAACCTATCTTTAGTGAACGCTAATATCCCTGTGTGAGGATATTAGGAGTGGAGTAGCTGTGTGGCTGTTGTTTAACAGTTGGTGAACACACAGGCGAACCACTATAAATCCTTTGTGTTGTGGTTGTTTATTCTTTTAATTTTTTTATTCTTTTTGTGGGATGTATGTATGGTGGTGAATGTTGTAATTATTTCAAGCTTTGTGAGAATGTTGTAATAGCTTAGAATTTACTTTCTGCTATTCCTTTATAAGCTTGTTTTTCAATTTCATTTGAAAGTTGTTCCAGCAAGGTTGCCCTGCCATTTTTATGGTGTATGGCTGTCCCTAGAACAATACATCTTTAATTACAAGTTATTTCAATTCAGTTCATATTTGTTTTTGTATTCCTCTTCGATTTGAGATTTGATACAAAGACCTTTCTAGAAATAAGGTTGTCCTACTATAAACTCGTTTTTGGTGTAAGGTTGTCCTTAGAATAACGTTTGTATCAACCTCTCAAGATCTGAATTTTGAGGTTGTTTTTCTTTCTTGCATTATTATTCACTTTGGCTATCATATTCTTTATTATTCCGCTGTTATAAGTTTTTATTTGGCATTGTCCTATTCACCCCTCCTCTAGGACATATAGCTTGGCCTTTTCAGTACTATCATCCCGACTTCACATTCCAGCACAAAATCGTATATTTATATGGGTTGCATGGCTAATTTGTACTCGTGGAAACGACATTGCATTCAGATCTGTTATTTCTATTATAAGAATATTTTATTTTGCAGTGATTTTATTTTGCAGTTTAAACTTAATACCTAACTTTTTTGAGTTCTTTGCGAACTCACCTTATTCCTACATTGTTCTCATTTTTGTGAGGGTTTTTGTTCTTTATATTACAAGTGATCAAAGGTAAAGTTGAGGATGTTGAATTGCCTGAGAAAGTGGACATTCTGATTTCTGGGGCAATATGATTCGGAAGGGTGTTCTCAAATGACCATGATGTAACTTCTGCAGTGTTAACAAGGTATGATTATGAAACAATTTGATTCAAGTGATTGAATTTGGTAATTTATCTCATGAACTGTGAATCCCACTGTGGATGGAGCATATCATTAAAAATCCACTTACCAAAAGCAATTCTAACCATCCAATTAATTGCTATCAAATGGATGGTTCAAAGTAAAATAATGAGTGGCTCATATTTGAAGAGAGAAAAAATCATATGGTTAAACTTATTTTCTCACTGCACTTTTTCTTTGAATTCAAATTACAAACATTATAATAGATGTTTATGATAGATTATTCTCATTTCTGGAGTCAATGAAGTACATTTCTGTAATATCAATCCACTGTGATTGATATATTGAGTTTATAATCATCACAGTGGGAGGAGCTTCAAGGTGGGTTTGAACAACTGGATTTGTAGCATGTGTTCATATTTGGCAGGTGATTCATCCAGCATTGAATGTTTTAGTTAATCATGTTTGCCCTCCTCCTTCGATCAACACTGAATGATTACAGACCATTATATCTTTTGATGATCTTAGTTAATGCAGCTTACTCAGTCACGAATTAAAGTTTTTGTGTATAGTTTTTCTAACAGTATGTTGCTGTAAGTAGGAGGTTGAGGTAGATCATCTCCATCCTCTCAAGCGACCAGCTTCCCTGCCCTCAGTTGTATTTGTACAACACAACTGACAAGGTCATTCCTGCTAATGAAAATGCTAATGATCTTGATATTCACCAGTTGGGTATGTGTGTGGTTCATCATCCCCACTGGAATCTGGAAAAAATCATGGCGTGTAGTTGAAGATGATGCCAAATCCACCTTCTTTGGATACTCCGGTACTTAAATTCTCACTATAGTTACTTCTTCTTTCACATGCCTTCTTTGAATGGAATTGCAGCAGCACTTTGAGATTCTCCTTTATTAATCCTCCTAATTATCAATATTTCTCTGATTTGTAAGGCCTTAATTTCACTGTATACTCCTTTCCTATCCTTGCTTTGGCGATCTTGGGTTTCCTTTACTTGCATCTAAATGCCACAGATCGGACGAGCTGGTATGTTTCTCTGTTGCATTATTAACAAAAAAAAATCATGATGACTGTCAAACTGCATTTCATCCTACTTGTGCTAAACATGTTGGCCTGCACATGGATGTGAAGACTGGTGGAGGCAAGTTTTTTCAGCACAAGGCTTATTGTGAAAAGCATAGCTTGGATCAGAAAAAGAAGGTCATATCAATTGCTTTTAAAGAATGAATATCTTATGATGCATTGTCTTTCATAGGATAAAAGTCTTATGTTACAATGCATAAGTTTATTTCTCCTGCCTCATCGTAGTTTTTATCAATTTCTACAGGCTGAGAGTCTACAACATGGACCTGATGAGGTCTGCCGCATTAAACACTGACGGCACCGGTGATGACGGGTGCAACCTTGACTTTGTATTATTTGTGGAACCTAATGTTGTGTAACAGTTTGATTGAGTTAAACTTTAAATAGACTGTTGTTAACTGTTTTGTTGGTATTGTGGCTTTCATGATTGATTGTTTCATGAGTGGATTGAATGAATGGATTAGTAGTTTAAATAAATATTTAAAAAAATTAAACATTTTTAGCCTCAATTTGTAACCGGGACTTGAGTTTAGCCCCGGTTGTTGAGAACTAAGGTTGAAATTCCCGTGGCTAAAGGCTTTAGCCTCGGTTGTTGAGAACCGAGGTTAAAAATAGATTTAGCTTCGATTAGAGGCAATTAAGGCTAAAATTTGAATTTAGTCTGAGTTGAAAACAATGGAGGCTAAAATTTTGATTTAGCCTCATTTTGAGAAAATTGAAGTTAAAAAGATTTTTAACCTCACTTGAAGAACCGAGGCTATAAAAGTCATTTTAGTGTCGGTTGCTAAAACTGAGGCTAAAGCCTTTAACTACGAGGGTTTCAACCTCGGTTTGGATAATGAGGCTAAACGAAACCAAATTCATGTCCTAGCATTAGAATTATACAAGCTGACTATGCCCTAGCCTTCTCTATGTAAGGTCTTGACATCATTATAAAGGTGAACTCGAAAGCTTCAAACCACCATGAATATATACTCATGGTAGTCGATTACTTCACCAAGTGGGTAAAAGAAGCATCCTACACTACTATAATAACATCTTTTGTGATCAAGTTCATGAAAAACAACATCATCAATCGATATGGAGTCCCACATGCTATCATTATCGTTAATGGGACACCCTTCGTCAACAAGAAGATGGATGATTTCTTCAAAAAATTCAAGATTCAACGACATCAGTCTAGTCCTTATCGTCCTTAGATGAACGAAGGGGTTGAAGCTGCTAACAAGACACTCCTTAGAATACTAAAAAAGATGGTCAAGACATATTGGGACTGGTCATAGATGCTTCCATATGCACTTTGGGCATGTTAAACAATTGTACGGTTTGCCACAGGTGCCACTCCTTTTGAGCTGACATACAGAATTGAGGCAGTCCTACTAGTTGACATAGAAATCCCATCATCACGAGTGTTACTAGATAGAAGAGTTGAGAAAGGGGAGTGGTAACAAGACAGATATGATCAATTGCATCTTGTAGATGAGAAGCATATGCGTGCACTAAGTCATTCCCAATGCTATCAGAAAAGAATCACTCGGGCTTACAATAAGAGAGTACAAAAGAGAAGCTTCAAAGTGGGTGACATGGTCATGAAGCACATTTTGTCATCACACCTAGCTAATCCTTAAGGGAAGTTAAAACCCTCGTGGGAGGGACCACTGATCATTTGAAAAGTCTTTTTAGGAGGCGCTCTTCGAGTCACCGACTTAAGGGGAGAAAATCCTCTAGAGTCAATGTAATGCCTTGGGTTTTCGAAACCCGATTATATGACTTGTTTTCCAAAAACCCAAGTGTTAACCTTTAAAGATAACCAAATTTTAGATATTTATATATATTTTTTATTTTCTTTTATCAAAGTTAGCAGTTTAGCGGAAGATGGACAAATTAAACATAAAGAAAAATTTGCATTTAAATTCAGAATATACGAGAGGCTACCCAAATGACTTATACAAACCAATGTCTCTATGTTAACATATACAAGAATTATACAATTTAACTCATAGGAAATAATAAAATGCATATAACCTTGAGCCATAAGATCGCGTAGCTTCCCTTATCAGATGCAGCCATGCTTCCTTGATAATTGTACCTTGGTCCTTACCAATCTAGATATGAATATCATTTAAACCACCTGTATTACATGTATGGTTATATATTTGATGAATGAGTAACCAGCTCAGTGTGAATTCCTCTCAAGATTACACATCACCACATTAGTCAAGCATAGTTTAAAGAAATAAGACATCCAAAACAATACATGATGTAGTCTTGTTTAAATGCATGGATGCACGAATGCACATCGACTTGAGGATGCTCATCTAGTTGGACTTGGGGTCATCACCCATACATATATATGGTTGGTTGCCAGTGAAGTACATCACGTACAAGCATAGTGACTAAGCTATCATACATCACATACGTGAGTCAATAGTCGATGGTTTGAGAGATAGTGATCCGATACCACGCTAAGGGCACATGCTACAACATCCAGAATTAGCCACCCATCATCGTTCGTATGTTATGAATGCATGATTAGCTCAATCGCTATTATTTCGATTACAACCAGTCAATTTCAGAAAGCTTAAAGGTTATTACAGGGGGCTCATCACCCAGCGTAGGCTGACAGCTCAGGCATAGTGTCCCATACCACCATCCTCGGCTCATGAGACTCCCACATTAGGATATTTAATGGAACCGCATCGACTAGTGGCCAATCATATTTCAACACGTGGGACTCACCACTGCATGGTTATGTAGGGATGAACCATCGAAGTCACACAGTGCAAATGTCAATTTGAAATGATCGGGAGGCCACAAAGGATAAATACCAAGCTGAAACGAAAAAAGGTCGCGTGAAGTAAATACCAAGTCGAAGTGATAAAGAGGTCACGTAGGAAAATTTAAATCAAGCGGTAAAGAGGTTATCCCCAAAAGCCATGTAGGCACAACAACATATGGATGGTGAACCCACATTAATATTCCACCACCTAAGGTAACTTCCAAGTCGAGGGTCCATTTCCAACACATTCAATCCCGTTACATCCTAATTAGTTTGGGTTTACATATATAAGTGAAAATTTTCATTGATAGATATAACAATTCAAGTTCTATAAGCAATTCACAGTATAAGAAGATATTGAAGTACAACATATGGAGGTTCATACAAGATAAATGTGAGTATGTAATTTAGAATTCAATTCGAACAACTAGCATAAGTAATTATGAGATAGATATATCAATTATAATTGAAATTAAAATAAAAACTATCACTTAAGCTAATGAGAAAGTGGAAAGCTCAAGGGAAAGAAATCATCATCTTATGTGTCGAATCGTCCACTGATGTCATTAGGAAGTGCACACGCCCTTAGACTTGGGTCCTACCATGAATTATTAAATTTTACAATTAGATCCACATTATTTATGTTTAGAGTATTGACCTAGGGTTTAGATTACTTAGGTCTAGGATTTCATCCTACGGTTTAGGTCTAGGCTAGATTTTTATGGTTTGAACCCTAGTTGGTGTGTAATTAATTATAATGTTAATTTAATAATTATAAAATATTTATTAACAATAGTGTTATATTTAATATTAGCTAATGTAGCAATAATAATCATTACGATGATACCAATTAGTACAATCTATTATCAACGATTTAAGAATCATAAATAAAATGCTAATATTTAATAACTGCAATTTTTATTTATAATAACTAATATTAGCATGGATAATCTTCTAATGGTTAATCATGCTTAATAATCGCAATTATCATTGTAATACTAATTATAATAATGGCTCGAAGCAATATGTTTTGGGGAGAAAGGTTGACTTACATTATTTGACTCGGCAGCTCGCCTCGATGCGATTTAATGTGGTTTGGAGGTGAACCTCGCTTCTTGACCGAAACTAACTCGACAATACCTCTCCTCCACATTCCTCTCTTTTCCTTTCTCTTCTCTCTCCTCTCTCTCTCTCTCTCTCTCTCTCTCTCTCTCTCTCTCTCTCTCTCCCTTTTTTTCCACTCAAACCCATATGCGAGCAAGGTTGCTGGACTAAACCAAACATGCTTGACTCGCACAACTAGACCTAGCGAGTTTCAATCGAGTCGAGTTGACTCGAGATGGGTCTCTCTCTCTTTCTCAATCTCTTCTTTTTCTCCTATTCTGGACATCCAACAGCGGACACCAAGCCTGGCCTGACTTGGTCTAGACTCGGCTCATTTCGAGTTGGTGCAGCAACGCATCCATTCTTTTATTCTCCTTCTTCTTCTTTTCCTCTTTCTATCTTCACTAGGGTGACCTGGACTGAATTAGGCCCACCCCAAACATGACCGAGTCAGCAACCCGGTGGGCAGAGCAGCGTCACAGTGCAGCCGCACCACCTACCCTCTCTCTCATCTCGTCTATTATTTTCCGATCGTCTTTCTTGTTTTTCCTCTGATGTGGCCAACATAGTTTGTACTCACCTAGACTCGGTTCCAGAACTCGAATGCACTCACTAAAATGCCTTGGCGTTCGCTGGCCAATCGAGGAAGACGACTGGCAGCTTTAATGATGCGTTTGAATTCGACCACTCCTTCGCTCCAAAGCATCCGGATTGTGTGGATTCCTTGCATGAAGCTTAGAGAATGGAGAGGATGAAGCTTGAACGTGATTTCTCTGGTGGGTTCGAAAGGAGAAGCTTGCGGATGGGTTTTCACTCGCACCCGCAAGAAAGGTGGAGGTGTGCTCGAACCTGGTTTCTAGGGTTTATTTATGAAAGAAAGAGATAGGAATGGACGGTTGGGATTGCCTAGATGCTAGGGTTTCTATTGATGGGGGTATTTGTAAACAGTTGGTGCAACCAAAATCTGCCATTGTTTGCTCGGGAACCCTAAGCCACGCTTCTCTAAACAAAGGGCTAGGATGATTTCATCCAATGGTTGAGATGGCTAGGGAGAGGCACACACGGATCGCCAGGTTGGCAGCAGCAGAGCAGGATTTTCATTATTGGAAAGATCCACCACATGCCACTCCTTTACATGCGTTTCTGTGTGCACGCACGCGCGCATGAATGCACATGGATGGCATGGTTCTGGTCAGACTGAGCTCCCTAACATGATAGACGGTTTTGATTGAGCATGCATGCAATGGAGGTGGGCAACAACTTGAATAGATGAACGGTCGCTTGCCCGTTCAAAATGCGCTGAGCACGGGAGTGATAAAGGAAGAAGATATCTTCCTTCTTTCGGAAATCCTGGTCAAACCCATTTTGACCGGGTTCGGTGTACCGCGGTTATACATGGGTTGTGCACACGTGCACTTGTTTGGGGCCCACCGTGATGTTTTATCAAAATCCACTCCATCCATGATTCTCTATGGGCCTATCTGGGTCATCTGACTAGAGATGAGGAAAATCCAAAGCTTAGATGGGTCGCACTAAGCAAAATGTGGTCAATGTTGGTTTCCATCAATCCGACATTCAGATTAATTCTTCATATGATCATTAGTGATTCTTAGGATTTCTAGCCCTGCCTATATGGAAATCCTTAGTGGATTTGGTGATATAAGGCCCCAATTGTAACATCGAGGAGCGGATTGTTAAACTGAGTATGGCACTCCAATAAAGAGTCGCTCTAATACCTGAAAGGGCCATCCAACTAACATTCTGATCGTTAGTCCATAATCCCAAACAATCTAATGGTTGGATTTTTTGATCGAGGAGATTACAACCCCAAAATTAGATCCATATGGCGGTGTGATGGTCCATCTTTAAAACTAAATGATGGATCAATTTATTTAAGGATAATGATTTGCTTTCAATGGTTGGATTGAGACTAGAATGAACATAAATGTTTACTTAAGCTAGGTTTGTATTTATACTAAATTAGGTTACATGGTAATACCTGAGTACTAGAAAGTATGGGGTGTTACAGTTAATCAATGCCGATAATGTGAAATTCTTTCACGGGTAGGTTAATCTAATGTTGTAAAAAAGGTTATATTAGTAAAGTTAAAACCAAACCGACCAAAGGTAGGTCATCCTGAAGGATATCCTTCCTTGTTCACTAACAAGTGCTACAAATAAGGGTCAAAGAAAAAAGGGATGGAAAATATATATATATATATATATATAGAAAAATCAACCTTGAAGCACAAATCATCCACCCCTTCACCCTTAGGGTGAACCTTACCCAAGTTAATAGCTTTACCATTGTGACCCAAGATAAGGTTGGAGAGACTACTAAATGGTCAGCAACGATGAAATTTTTTAACCTTTTAGCCGTTGCAAAAATCAGAAGAAAATACAAAAAAAGAAGATGTGCCTAAACAAAGATTGAAAACCCAAAAGGGCGCTATGACTAAAAACAGTGGGCACATAGCGGATTTGGTAAAAACCCGAAAGGTGTCGAGGATAAAAACAACATAGTTGCAAAGGGCCAGTCTATTGTTGCCAAAGGATGCTTTTAGACAATCTTGATTCCTTGCGATTGGTGTCTGAGTGCTTCATGAGAGAATCGTTTAATCAAATTCATATATTATTGGTGTTAATAATTGGTTTAACAATATTATCTTCTGATTAGATGCAATAGGACTTCGATTTCAATTGAGTTATTAAATTTGAATCAATGAATGCGATATTGTGATTGATATGAGTAGATTCCTATATCCTTAATCTTTTATTATTTTGTTTAAAATTATTTTTTCTACTTCGCTAGATTAAAACTCAGATAAATCATTTACATTTATATTAGTTTTAAGTTGTGTTTCCTTTCTTCGATGGATTAAAACTCAGATAAATCATTTACATTTATATTAGTTCAAGTTGTGTTTTCCTTTTTTCGCTGGATTAAAACTCAGATAAATCATTTACATTTGTATTAGTTTTAAGTTGTGTTTTCCTTTCTTTGAACATTGAACCTCAGTCTCATCGAGTAATTACTGCATCGCAACCGTATATTTGATATTGTCAATCCTTAGGTTTGAATGTGGATGAATTCGATTTTTAAGTTCTTGATTTTCAAACTTTATTATCAAGAAAATACCATCAAATAATCTGAAACTTCACGACTACGAAGAGTTTTGAAATGCATCTTGATAGACGGTGCGTTGCTGAGTTTCTTGCAACTGACAAGGAAGTTGACCAAGATGCTAGCCTCACCTTGGAGATCACTTGCTGCAACAATATTTAGGCTGATGTACTTATCAGCTGGGCCCACATATCATACATGAAGTCAGCTGCCCATTATTTTTGTACATGTGGCAATCTAATTGTAGATGGGCCGGAGCATAAATGGTGTCAGCTGCCCGTTATATTTGTAGGACGCGGATTAGCTACTGAACTCGACGGCAACAAGTCGGCTACTGAAGTTACGGCACCATATTCTTTGAGCCCCCACCATGATGTATGTGTTGTATCCACATCATCCATCCATCCATTTGAAGAGATCATTTTAGGACATTATACAAAGAATGAGACAGATCTAAAGTTCAAGTGGACCCCACCACAGAAATCACTGGCTGTTTATAAGTTAAAACAGACATGGAATAAGGGAAAATACGAATATCAGTTTGATCAAAAACTTATGTAGCCCAAAGAAGTTTTTAAGTCTTAACAGTGGGTGTTCAATCCTCACTTTTCTCTGTGGTGGGTTTCGTACATGCAGCAATCTTTTATTTTTATTTATTTTTTATTCTACCGGTTAAATGTGCACCCCTAATTTCACCACCTATGGACTTCGAACCTAAGACCTCATTTTGAAACTCCTCAGAGTCTACCACTAAGGCAAGGACTGGAACCCTACACGCAGCAATCTAATTACAGGCAGGCCATGAATTTTGTACACGTTGCGGTCTGGCTTCAGCTGCCCATAAACTTTTGCCTTTTCATTACGGGGGGGTTGCCATATTTTTGGTGAGCGGATTAGGTAAGACCCGGTCTCACCCAAGATGGTGCAGGGCCCTTACATTGTGGCCCACCTTGATATATTTATTCTATATCAATGCCGTCCAACTATTTATTCCAATCATTTTAGGGCATTATATAAAAAATAAAGCAGATCTAATTGTCAGGTGCACCATAACATAGGAAACGGTGGCGATTGAACACCCTACTATTGAAAACTTCTTAAGGTCGACCTTAATGTTTCTGTAGTGTTTATTTGCCATCCAATCTGTTGATAAGGTCACATAAGCCTGGATGAAGGGGAAAAAACAAATATCAGATTGATCCAAAACTTTTATGGCCCATTAATGGTCAGTCACCACTATTTTTAATGGATGGTTCCACCTGATTTCTAGATCTATTTAATTTTTGAAATGATAACCTAAAATGACTTGAAAAAACAGATGGATGGTGTGGATACAGAATATATGCATCAAGGTGAGCCCCACGGTAAGGGCGGCAACATCTTGGGTGAGTCCTGCCTAGAGCTGGGTAGAATCTGGCCCGATCTAAACCGAACCGAAGGCTTGGATCGGTGTGGATTGAGTAGGACCACTCAGATCTAATCGTACATTGGATCGAGTTTGGACCATAGTCAATCTGGACTGATCCGATCCGAATGGATTCGATCCAAACTGATTCGACTCGATCCGGTCAGTTCCTATGTATAAGTTTTTTACACACACACACACACACACACACACACACACACACACACACACATATATATATATTACTTTCTACTACCCATATTTCTACCCGTCCCGAACCGAACAAACCCTAACCCCTCTTTCTCTACCCGAAGGAGGCGCCACACCCACCCATCTCTCATCCTCTCTCTCGATTTCCCTTCTCTCCTTCTTTTTCTCTTCCTTTCTCTCATTCTTTTTCTCCTGGTTTCCCACATCTCATTCTTTCTCTCCCTCTCTCTCCCTATCTTGATTCAGCCCAGTCAGAATCGACTAGACAGACTCAACTTGATCCAACTCGATTTGGTTTCCCAGACTGAGTTAGACTCGATTCGGGTCAGGTCAGCAAGGATTCAGATTGGATTGAGTTAGTCCTGCTGGATTCGATCCCGGATTGGATCGAGTTTAGGTCAGGTTCTTGAAAAATTAGATCGAGTCGAGTTGGACCCAATCCAGTCCAACTCGACTCGATGCCCACCTCTAGTCGTGCCTCACCTAATCCGATTCATAAAGTACTTTGTTGGATCTACCATGATGTATGTTTTTTATCCATGCCATCCATTCGTTTTCAACAGTAGCCACAAGAAATAGTGGGGATGATGATGTCCAATATTGAAACCTTCCTAGGGCCTACAGTGATGTTTATTTGCCATCCAACCTGTTAATAAGGTCACATAGACACAGATATCGGCATGATTCAAAACTTTTGTTTCCCTTAAAAAGTTTTCAACTGTAGGCGTTCAATCCCCACTCTTTCCAGTGGTGTGGTCCACATGAATTTTGGATATATCCTAATTTTGAGCTCATGCCTTAAATTAAATTTGAAAAACAGATGGATGGCATGGATAAAACAAATACATCATGATGGGTCCTACAGACACTATGTAGGTCTACGTGCATAGATTGTCTATATTAATTGCTCTATTTGATTAGTGAATCGGCCTATTTTTGCACCAAGTGTTATTCGTTAAGGGGCCCACTTTTTTGAAGCTCAAATGTCCATGTTGGCTGCATGCAATAACCTTGCCGTTAGGGGTGTACACTAATCGAGCTAGCTCGGTTAGCTCGCTCGACTCGACTTGACTCGAAAAAGCTTAATTTGACTTGGTTCGAAGCTGAGTTCGAGCTGAGTGGAGCTGATTTTTTGAGCTCGAAAATGAGTTTGAGCCGAGTTCGAGCTGGCCCTAGCTCGACTTGACTTGGATTGAGCCCAGCTCGAATCGAACCAATTTGGTGACTCGGTTACTTTGATGTTGATGTTGCTCACCAAGTGTTTGATGAACTCACTCAACGAAGCGTGACCGGTGGCAAGGAAGGTATGTATATGAAACAAATACCTTTTTTTTAAAAAGATTTTTAGGTTGGTTGAAAGTTATTTGATAAAATACCTGAACAACTTTTGCTGCTGTTTTACAGACAATAAGATTTTGAAAGTGCAGTTCAGGTGTTTGTGGAAATGCCGCACAGAAAAACTTAGCTCGATCTTGGCTCGAACTTGGCCCCAGTTGCTGATTGAACCGAGCCAAGCTAGCCAGTCAGGCTCGACGACCGAGCCCCCCTACTCGCCTCCATTGAGGTATCCATGCAAGTACTAAATACAATCTTATAATTACTAAAGAGGAATTATGCACATGGTCGCCGTCCATGTGCCGAACCTTTATTTGTAAGCGATCCAGTCTATTGATCTGATGAACATCTTGCAGGTTGGAAAATACCTTTTTATTTGACCATTGATGTCCCACCAACTTATATTGCCACTGATAGACGGGTAGGATGTTTCAATCAGAGAGATTTATTTTTAAGCATGCGATGGTTGGACCCAGTATAATTCCGGCTAATTATGCAACGTTTGAACCTTTCCCATTGATCATGAAACCATTTCCTTGGTTGTCATCATTGCTGTTGTTGGGTAGGTTTTGAACCCAATCGTTCATATTCTTTATCGGACGGCTTTCCTGCTAAAGCCTTTCGCACCAAGTTCCTGCGCTGGGAACTTAGGTGGGGCCCAACATGTTGTTTGTGAGAAATCCAACCCGTCTATCCGTTTTGGAAGCTGATTTTAGGACTTTTAGACAAAAATGAACTGCATCCAATACTCAAGTGGGCCAAAAAAGTGAGGATTGAACGTCGGCGGTTAAAATACTCGTGGGGCCAAAGAAGTTTTGAATCAGTATGATATTTGTGTTTTCAGTTCATCCCACTAGGAATTACTTTATGAACAATATGGGTGACATGTAAAAATTACTGTCAACCCCGAGAAGGTTTCAATGGTATGAATTTACCTACCCACCTTTTCCTTTAGTGCAGCCCACTTGAGTCTTAGATACATGTCAATATCGGAATCAAGACCTCAGAAAATGGCTGAATGGGGGTGGATTTCTCGTAAACATCACCATGGGCCCGACCTAAGTTCATGGCGAGGAAATCCGCGTCCTTCTTTGTCATTGCTGGACATGGATTTCCTGCTAAAGCCTTTCACAGGTAGTTCCTGGGCTGGGAACTCAGGTGAGGCCCACTGTGATGATTTTGAGAAATCTTCTCTGTCCATCCATTTTTTGAGTTTATTTTAGGTTATGAAGAAAAAAAATGAACCCTACCCAATTCTCAGGTAGGACGAAAGTGTGAGAATTGAATTTTGTCAGTTGAAATATTCCTGGGCCACAGAAGTTTTGAATCATTCTAATATTGGTTTTGTCAGTTCATCTCGGTAGGAATGACGTTATTAGCGGTATGGATGGCATGTAAACATCACTTTAGAACCCAGGGAGGTTTCAACGGTAGGAATTTCCCTAACCACCTTTTCCTTTATTACGGCCCACTTGAGTCGTGGATCCTGCTCAAATTTGGTGTCATAGCCTAATATGAGCTCACAAAATGGATGGACAGGATGGATTCCATACAAACATCACGGTGAGCCCCACCTTGGTTCCTAGCGCAGCAGGAACTTCCGTCGAAAGGCTTTGGCAGGAAATCCGCGTCCGTCATTGCTAATGCTTTGGAATTGAACGTGGAAACGGATTGGCTACTCCCCCTGCCACCACCAATAGCTGCTGGTCAGTGCTCTGTGGGCCCCATCATGATGTATGTATCTCTTTCATGCCGTCTATCTATTTTTCTAGATCATTTTAGGGTATGAGACCAAAAATGAGGTATGTACCAATCTCAACTGGAGCACATTACAAGAAACAGTGTTGAATGAACTTCAACCATTAAAAACTTTTTGAGGCCTATAGAAGTTTTGTATGAAGCTGATCTTTGTTTTTTCCCATCATCTAGGTCTGTATGACCTAATAAACAGATTTGATGTCAAATAAACAGTACAGTGGGCCTTAGGAGGATTTTAATGGTGGATATCCAATCAATATTGTTTTCCTGTGGTGTGGTCCACTTGAGATTTATATCCCTCTCATTTTTGGTGTGAAGCCCTAAAATGATCTGTAAAAAATGGAAGAACAGCATAGATGAAACACATACATCATGGTGGGGCCCACAGAGCACCGATCACCAGCCACCGGGCTATTGGCAGGGGAGTAGCCAATCCGTTTCCTTTGAACATGAACATGAGCAGTTAGAAAAGTACTTTCTCAATCTTTCACTTCATCTTCGTACACAATCACCTGTGCAGGAATTGTTTCTTCCATTGTATAAAATTCAGAACGTGGACTGTTGATATCACCATCTAAGTTGCAATTCAGGGTGCAAACAGGCCATTGTAAGGAACCTGTGGTAGGGGCCACTTTACCCTATCAAAACCTTAATAAGGTATTTCACCTTGATGACACCATATATACCAACGAAGCTATATCCAGGCCCACCCATTCCAGTGGTTTAACCTTTGCAAATGATCTAACCCAAAATGATCAGATGACCCAACAATTTGGAAAGAAAGCACGAACTTGGAAATAATTGGCAAGTTTTCCTCATCTATCTAATTTGTTTAATAAATTAGGCCGGACTGATAAATGAACTATCTTGACTTTTAGTCAGGGATAGGAACGGTGGGTGATCTCTATCTGCCATGTTGGCAAGGATATGGATGCATGCAGACGCACGTTTATGGGCTTAGCAAATTGTCATTATCACCGTCGTCATCAGTGTCCATATTCAATTATTTATGTAACGATATTATATTCTTTATTTATTTTAGTAAGATATTTACATTTTATATTCATTTATTTTTATATCCATAATAAGAATGTCAGAAAACTTTGATACTCTAGCAGGCGTTGGCCGATGATACACCGGCGCAGAGAATGTCGCAAAGAAGCAATGCGATAAATGATTTCTTTATTTATTTTGGTAAGATATTTACATTTTATACTCATTTATTTTTATATCCATATATAATAAGAAGGACGTAAAACTTTGATGCTCTAGCAGATTTGTGTGCAAGTTTATTGGGATGTATTTGTTTATCCATGCCATTCATCTCTTTTCTGAGATCATGTTAAGATATGGCTCAAGATTAAGTAAGATACAACGCTGCTCTAATGGAACCATACCAAATAATAAATTTGGTTAGATTAAATACACAAAGCATGTCTCCAACTGGGTACGAGTAGGAGCTTTGAGTGGCCACTGTGATGTATGGGTCTTATCCACCTTGTTCATCCATTTTTTCGTATCGTTTCAGAGTATATGCCCAAAAATGAGGCAGATCCAAGGGTCAAGTGGACCACACCACAGGAAGCAGCAGTGATAATGATTCTCACCTATGAAACTTTTCTAGGGCCTACCGTGATGTTTATTTGTCATCTAACCACTCATAAAGTTACGTGGACCTAGATAAAGAGAAAATACAACTATTACCTTCATTCCAAATTTCTGTGGCACCCAAGAAGTGTTCAAAGGTAAAATTTTAATTCCCGTTGTGTAGTTCACTAGAGCCTTGGATTTGCCACATTTTTTGGCCTATACCTTAAAATGATACTTGCCACTCAAAGCTCCCACCCGTGACAGGCAGGGTAGGACACAATCCGTGTCTTTGGTATGGTCCACTAGAGCTCTAGTCATCTTTGGTATGGCCCACTAGAGCTCAAGTCGGACCTGCTTCACTGGGGAATCGATACAGAAGACCTTAGTGTTGAAATGAGGTTATCTTCGCATTCATAATCAGTCGACCACTTCTCTGTGGATCTGTGTAACTTTGAGAACGGATTCTGCGCCTGGACTATCCGTTGCATTTTGCGGGTGAAATTACAACCGTCAGATGTAGCTTGTAAGCTGGTTGCCAAGCAGAAGATAATGAGAAAAATGACAAAAACTAATGCCCGTGAATTCAAACTTCATTGGGTTTCCCTTATTCATGGACGCTGGTTAGGTGAGCCAAGTGGGGGACGCGGATTGCCTACAGCCGGCGGTTCTCTGTCCGCCAACGATGATGTAGGTGTTTTATCCACTCGGTCCATCATTTTTTCCAAATTATTTAGTGCATTAGCCCACAAGTAATACAGACCTGGTTGTTTGGCAACATGGATTTGGGGGATTTGAGTGGATTTGGGGGATTTCAAATCTCCCGGTTGTTTGGCACCATGCGTACTGCCCATGGAGTAACACTTGGGTTTCAAATCCCCTCAAAAAGGAAAGTGGACTGAGTACTGACTAAACTGTGTGGGGTCCACTGTTATTTATTTATTTTATCCACTCGGTTCATCCATGTTAACAGATAATTTTAGGGCTTATCTCAAAACAGAAGCATTTCCAAAGCTCAAGTGGACCACACCTTAGGAAACAGTGTGATTGAACCTCTACCATTGAAAAATTCTTGGAGGCCATAGAAGTTTTGGATCAAGCTGATGTTTGTGGTTTCTCTTCATCCATGTCTTCGTGATCTTATGAACAGGTTGGATGACAAATAAACATTACTGTGGGCCCTAGGAAGGTTTCAACGGTGGAAATCATTATTCCACACCATTTCTTGTGGCATGGTTCACTTGAGCTTTGTATTTACTTCGATTTTGGTACCAACCTCTACAGTTAGCAGGAAAAATGGATGAACAGTGTGGATAAACCACATACATTCACAATGGGCCCAACTCAATTTACTTTATACGACAAAAGCAAATTGAGTAACTCAATACACAGTCCGATTTCCTCAAAAAAGGGGTTTGAAATCCACGGTGAGAGCTTGGATTACATCTAAAATCCTTCCAAAAGTTGCATGTGTAACATGTATATCACCGTACTATTATTCTTTTGGGCACGTGACCCACTAATGATGTCCCAAAACAATTAGATTATCAATTGCATCACTATAATTACTTTAATATGATGATCAATGCTGTCCAAACATTGTCCATGTAAATCAATAGGTAAAAATTATTGGTTAGTCACTCGGATATGATTTTGTGCATGTGGCCCATCCAAGACTTAGAATTTCATCATTTTCGGGCAAAGCATATATTTCATCGGGATTATTGTAACCATTGTGTTAAACATTACATACGTTCACTAATTAGAGATATTAAAGTTGATTTAGTAGTTAAATTGAAGCCCCTATAAATATACCATCCATAGCTACTTTTGGATTAAAGTTGATTCCCTATCCAGGGTGCCAAACACAATAGGAGGATTTCAAATCTAGGGGGTTTTAAATCAAGGGGGTTCCGAATCTAGGGGGTTTCCAAATCCATACTCCTAAATCCACATATAGACTCCTTGAAAGAATAAAAGGTTGGTTGGAGTTGATTGAGTTATCCTTTCCTCTTACAAAAGTAGTCATTATTGAAGTTAGACCTTAGATTTTGCTAGGGCATGTGGCATCCCTCATGGAAAGGAGTTCCTATTGTAAAACAGATATCTTAAATCTTCTGATCACCACACTGCTCGACTGGTCGAGGGACTAGCTCGATTGGTCGAGGGTCCACTCGACCATTCGAGGCCCGCTCGACTCGAAGTCCAGCGAGCACTGTTTTTTAGAGATCTGGGCCAATTGACCAATCGAGGGTCAGGCTTGACCGGTCGAAGAGGTCCTTCGACCAATAGAGGCCCTGGCTTGACTAGTCAAGGGTTATGCGGCCCACGCGTGGACTGCGTAAATTTGATGCTGTTTCTAAAAATTTTTAAACTAGGTCCGTAAGTGGTATAAGACACGTATCCTACTCCGTACCATTCCGTAAGCTTCCGCGGTCCTCCTAGTCGAATTCTGGCAACCCTCGACCTATATCTGACATTTGCGCACGATCCTAAGTCGAGTCCTGCATATCGAAATGGGCTTGACCTGAAGCTTGTACCCTAGCGACAACGCCGTCGTCGCGACTCGTGTACCGATCCGATACCCGGGCCAGGAGATGTGGGCTCACGTTCATTCTTAAAAAACACTGTGCGTTGTGAATTTCTAGGGAATCTCTACAATATGTTCCATCAATCAATCAATCAATCAAGTCAAGTACACTCCATACCACAAGTACCAACACCTATCCCTCCTTTTCCCTAAGTCAACTCTCTCTTCCCCTACCCATCCCCTTTTTTAAAATTTCAAACACACCCATACCTCTCCATCTCATTTCCTTACAACAACCACTCCATCCATCCCTTTAACCCATTACTTCACTCTTTCTCTCATTTCTCAAAACTCATTTCCCAAGTAACAAAATTCCAATGTCCAAGCTCTCTCCCAAAAACTAAGTGTGGCCCATCTTCTTATCTCCCATCTCAACCACTCATTCTCCATCAACCTCCATCAAAGTTGAAGGCAAGGAGCATACAAGTCCAAGGAGCTAAAGAAAGAGGCCATAGGTGGTTGATTTACCGTCGATTTACATTTGAGGGCCCACTTATAGGTGGGACCCATTTTGATGTATGAGTTGTAATCATGAGGGGCCCATAGTGGCGGGGCCCCTCCATCTCGTCTCTCTCTCTCTCTCTCGTTCATTTTCCTTGGTGATGATGATGATGTGAGTGGCCCACCTATGACGCATGTATTATATCCATACCATCCGTTTTGGGACATATGGACCCCACCTTGATGAGTGGATTAGATCCACACTATCCATAAGTGGGCCACATGAACATGGGACCATCTCAATGATATGTGGCTGGTGCACCATGAGTACATGGACCCCATGTGATGTATGTGAACATCCACGCTGCCCGTCCATCTTACTGGACTGGTGGGCCACATGTGTGGTTCCACCTTGATGTATGTGTGTATGTGGTGTCCACCGTCCATTGCAGGACGGTGGGACACGTGAGATATGTGAATTTCATCCAGGTTGTTAGTCCAGGGCCTCGACGTTGGTCCTATTAAAAGGAAATAATATAATATTATATATATATATGATGTGCATATATCATTATAATATATTATATTATATTATATATATATGATGTACATATATATATATACACATGTGTGTGGTGGGCCCCATGTGGGACCCACCTGCTGGACAGGTTGGCAGAGGTACCACCCACCTAGCTGGTGTATTGACGTCTGGGTCTGATTATTCAGACCGTCCATCTGCGTGGACCCCATCAGATGTATGTGTTATATCTGCACACCGTCCATCTATTTCATATCCAAGCCATCCGTCTGATGGACGGTGGACCTGCACACCAGCTATATATCTGCTGTATTTACAGCAGCAAGTTCTGCGGGCCACACTATGATGTATCTGTCCACACCGTCCAACTGTCTGGATGGTGGGGAAACCACAAATATTTGCTTGGTCCCAAGCCGTGGCCCACGTACCTGGGACCCACCTGACGAGTGGATTAGCTAGCGAACCTCTCTCCTGCCATCAGCGCCCCACCTTGATGGATGTTTGTCATCCAAACCGTCCACCCATTTTGCTAGGATGGGCAGGAGCTTTGAGTAGCCACCATGGTGTACGTGTTGTATCCCAGCTGTCCACCTGATTGGCATGCCAAACATGGCCCCCACCATGATTCACGTGTTGTAATCCGTACCGTCCATCCATTCATGTGGTGCCACCGTGATGGTTGGGTCTTAGCCGCACCGTCCAGATGGTTGGACGGTGGGCCCCATAATCTGATGCATATGTTGCATCCTAACCATCCATCTACCTGGCGAGTGTGTCTCAAGGCTTGGGAATAAAAATAAGACAGATCCATTATCACTTGGACCACACTGCAGAATAGTGGGTTTGAACGTCTACCATTGCAACCCTTGGGTCACAGAGGTTTTGGACCAATATGAAATTTGTTTTTCCTCTCAGTCCAGGTTTTTGTGACATTATGAACTGACTGGATGGACAATAAACGCTATGGTGGGCCCCTTTAAATTTTAACAGTGGAAATCATTATCACCACTGTTATTTGTGGTATGGTCCAGATGATCTTTTGATCCGATTCATTGTTTGGATAATGCTTTAAAATGATCTTTATCGATGGATGAATGGTGCGGCCCAAGTAGTGCGGCCCACTTGATGTTTATGAGGCCCATTTGAGGCCCATTGATTCAGCCTATTTAATTCGGCCCATTTGAATCGACCCATTTGAATTGGCCCATTGATTCGGCCTATTTGATTTGGCACATTTTATTCGGCCAATTGATTCAGCCCATTTGATTTAGCCCATTTAAATCGGCTCACTTAATATATGAGGCCTAACATTGAGGCCCGTGTGAGGAGGCCCATATAATATATTTGAGGCCCAGGTGCAAGGCTCACCTATTGTGTATTTGAGGCCCGATGTGATGTATGTTGGCCCATATGATGAGGGTGATGTGACGTAAATGAGGTCCATCATGATTGTATGTGAGGCCATGGGCCCAATATATGTTTCGTTCTATGTGGGTCACTCCTTGGAAGCAATGTTGGTTAAATGGCCACATTGATGGGTAATGATGGTTTAACGTCCACGTTATGACCTTCCTTTAGGCCTTGTTCGGCCCATTCTCATCAAGACCGATTGCCGATTACTGATTTCGAGTATTGAGGCCGATTATCGAACGATTCTGATTGTCGTGGCCGATTGACCGATTAGCGATCGAGGCCGATTATCGTGACTGATTATCGATTTCGAGTATTGTGACTGATTATCGATCGATTTCGATTGTCGTGGCTGATTGACCGATTAGCGATTGAGGCCAATTATTGTGACCGATTGCCGATTCCGAGTATTGAGGCTGATTATCGATCGATTCCAATTGTCGTGGCCGATTGACCGATTAGCGATCGAGGCCGATTATCATGATCGATTGCCAATTCTGAGTGTTGAGGTCGATTATCAATAAATTCTGATTGTCGTGGCCGATTGCTGATTCTGATTGTCGTGATTGATTTTGATTATCGAGGTCGACTTTGATTGTCGAGGCCGATTACCGAGGCCCATTGTGATATATATGCGGTCCGTATTTAAGGCCCATTCTGATGAGCATTCTGCCTCGACTTGATGCATTTGAGGCCTATGTAATGTATGTGAGGCCTATGTGATGAGGCCCATTGTGGTGCATTTAAGGGCCAGGTGATGGAGCTCGTTGTGTTGTATATTAAACTCTTAAGTGAGACCCATGGTGTTATATATTAGGCCCTTGTGTGAGGCCATGGGTCCACTATGCGTTAGGTTATATGCGGGCCATTCCTTGGAGGCAATGTTGGTTAAATGTCCACATTGTCAAGGCCGATTGACGATGCCGGTTATCGATATCGATTATGAGTATGTGACAGCATAGCATCATGATACATACCTATACGCATCATCTGCATGTTTGTTATGATGTGGTTGACCATTGCATATGTCATTAGGCAGGTTGTTATGAGAATCTCTGATAAGCAGAGAATGTCTCATATGAGCGTATGGTATGCGCAGGATTGATGCTTGACTGGATTGAATGACTCATGCATTCGACATTGTGTGTTGTGATTACTGTATGCCTTATCGACATTAGGGTCGTACCCTCCACAGGCATATCGTGGATGGCTAGATGAGACACCATTAATATGTTATTAGTATAGGGTTACCATAGATGGCCTTAGGTAAAAATTTTTAAACACTCTTGGTACTATAGGACACCCTAACGTCGAGACCGAGTGGATATATATGAGCGCATGAGGGCTGATACTAATAGGCCGCGTCTCCCACTATGTCGTAGTCGGTTGGGAGGGGGTGTGGCCATACCCACGTGAGAGAGAAGGCATAGCTTGGCTGGGTTTGACCAGCTCGTGAATGGGTCCGCTATCAACATGCTAGGTAAATATTGGCCGACTACTGGCCAGGCGGATAATGAGGTCTTTTCCACTTATCCAGTTGTGCGCTTGATTGGGCGGCAAGCTAGTATAGAGTGCACTAGACCTCGGTAAAGATCCCAGAGATGAACAGTACTGATATGTGGACTTATTGGGCAGGAGTTGCATATTCATTCATTCACTATCCACTCAGGCTAGTGCTGCGCAACTATTTGTTACGTGTGCCTTCGCAATGGCCAGGATTTCGGTTGGGGCACGCGACTAACTTGAGATCAGGAGTTTACCACATTGAGTCTGATTATCTAAATTTAGGTATGGGATTGGTTTCGATAGAAGTCCCTTGTGATGGACCCCATAGCTTGTGATACTACGTACTATCATCCCAACTTCACACTCCAGCATGATCATTCCATTCGTATTTTGGGTTACTGTGTTTCTACATTTATATGGTCGATGTACGGCATCTGACATTTGGTTCTTTATGACTCCTCATTTGCATAACTGATCTGTATTGCATACTCTGATATTGTTTGACTCATGGACTTGTCAGTATTTCCGCTTACTCTGATGCTGTATGATCCACTCAAAATGAGACCTATGTCATTTTGATCGTGCCGTCGCCGCGGTTCCGACGATGCGTCTTGTGCGTCAATACGATGCTCAGATTATAAGATCCGGCCCGTGCATTATCTAGGCCGTTGATCGCTTGATTGTGGGACCCACCTATCCCTATTGTTGTACTTCCCTAAAAACATTAATTACTATGATGTCACCCTAGGGGTGACATCACCCTACCATACCACCTTACCTTCCCTTTTCCCCATAAGTCAACTCATTAATTCCCATTACCTCACCATCCCTCTCTCCCATCACTCCCTTACATCATTTCTCTCTTTCACTTCTCTCCATTCCAAGCAATCCCTCCATGGAGCAACCCACGTCCATGGCTCCCATGAGAGAGCTAGTGTGGCCCACCTCCCTATCTCCCATCTCCACCATCCAATGATCATCTCCGCCATTGAAATTGTTTCTTTGGGGCTCTATCATGCATTGGCGGAAGAAGGAAGAAGAGATTTCGAGGTGGGTGCTCCTTTCTTTTCCTCTCATTTTTATTGTGATGTGTGGCCCACTTGGATGAATCCCATCTTGAGGTATGTTTTATCCCAACCGTACAAGTCATGTGGACCCTACTTTATAGTGATGGAAACACACAAATATCAAGTTGATTTAAATATGGTGGGCCACGTTCATGTGGGACCCACCTTGGTGACACGTGGACCACCTACACGTAGGACCCACTATGATGATTGTGTTATACCTATGTTGTCCAACGTCCAAGGGACGCTGGACAGAGAGTGGCTAAAGTGGTGTGCGTGCATTGAAATGGTGGTGTACTAATAAGCAAAGGAGAGGAAGAAGAATAGTATTTGGAGGTGGGCTGCTCATGCAGGCCCCACCTTGATGTATGTATAAAATCCACGCCGTCCATTTCACTTCTCATCTCATTTTAGGCGTTGAGCCAAAAGATGAGGCTAATCTGACAATCAAGCGGGCCATACTGTAGGAAATGGAAATTTTTATCGTTGAAAACTCACCCAACGATTCTACATGCTGAAAAATACCCAATATTGGGCTTGTTTGGTCAATATTGAGCCGTGAGATGCAATGGTGAGGATAGATTTTCCTGATGAGGGCCCCACCTAAGAAATTCCCTAGAAAAATTGGATTTAGAGAAAAAAAAACATAAGGCAGCAACGCTGCTGCTGTCAGAAGACTGCATGGGCGGGCGGACGGCTTGGCTGGACCTCACGGCTCCAGCCGTGGGCCCCACGTGATGCATTTTGAACATCGAAACCGTGCATTTGATGGGTCCCCATGGACCAGTCGTCCATCAGCTGTATACGGAACTCAGGTGGGCCATACCATCTAAAATCATGTGATAACATGCCTAAAAATATAAAATCATCTGGTGGGGCCTCCTTGAGTTTTGGATGTGATTGAAACTTGGTTTGGACCCCTAACTTTATGGGACAGATATAATGGACGGAGTAGATCTGGTTAATGTGGGTCCCACCTAGGATTAAAAAAAAATATAAATATATATGCATGCATGTACATTGACGTCCAGACTCTCTGGACGTCCAACGTTAAGTAGGGAGGATCCCATTGGCCCCAATGGTGGACCCTACCATGATGTATGTTCTACATCCACGCCATTCATTTGATAGGTCCCTTTATTTGATACGTTGGTTCTAAAAATCAGTTATAAAACGTTCTCGTATGGCCCACACCATCATCTTTCATGCGGTGGTATGTCAAGCCACATGGAATCAACTGTTGGGGTCCACATGCAACTTGGATCCACCTGAAACTCTGTTTGGACCCTTAAATTGGTGGGACACACACAATGAATGGGTTGGATTTGTGAACTACATCATGGTGGACCCCAAGATCACATAATCGTACCAAAAGTTTGGTGGGCAAATAAATATTACAGTGGCTTAGTCCACGTGACTTTATAAAGAGGTTGTATGGCAAGTAAACATTGCGGTGGGCCCTTGGCCCATGTGACTTTATCAACAGATTGGATGCAAGTAAATGTTGTAGTGGGTCCAATGTCGTGTGACCCTATCAACAGGTTAAAATAATAATAATAATAATAATAATAATAAATAAATAAATAAATATTGTAGTGGGCCCCAGGTCTATATGACCTTATTAACAGGTTGGATGCAAATAAATATTACAGTGGCCCAGGTTGAATGCAAATAAATATTACAGTGGCCTAGGTTGGATGCAAATAAATATTATAGCGGGCCCTAGGCCCATGTGACCCTATCACCAGATTAGTTTGGATGGAAAATAAACATCATGTTGGCCCCAGTTTGGATGGACAGTATGTTGGGCCCTAGGATGGGTGGAAAATAAACATTTTGGTGGGTCTTACTTAAGACCCATTTATGCATGTGTTGTGTCCACAATTGTGGACCTCCATAGCGGGATATGTGACTTATCTATGCCTTCCATCCCAATGGGACGCACCACGATGCATGTGTTTCATCCAACCGTCCAACCATTTTTGGAAAAATGATTTTAAGGTTTAGGATGAAAATAATACAGATTTATTTATCAAGTGGACCATAGTGCACGGTGAGGATTGAACGGCTATCTTTGAAATCTTGAGACCTTATGATTAGATTAGATGGGAAATAAATGTTATGGCGGGCCTTGAAAATTTTAGTAGTGAAAATCATTATCACCACTTATATTTGAGTGTGGCCCATTTGATATATATGGGGCCCATTGGTGTGGCCCATTTGATGTATGTATGACCATGTTATGAGGCCTACTTTGATGTATGTTGTGGCCCATTTGTCAAGCCCACTTTGATGTATTTTTATCCACGCCATCCAGGGTAGGCACCCCATTATGATATATATCAGGGCTCAAGGGTCGAGGCCCATTAGTGCTGCCTATTTGATACAACCCACTTGATGTGTACGAGGCCCATTAGTGCGGCCCATTGATGCAAGGCCTATTGTGACATGTATTGGGCCCATGACGCGTGACCCATTTGAAGCGTATAAGACCCATGGGTAGGGCCCACATATTATGTATTTGAAGCCCATGAGCAGGGCCCACACTGAGGTTTATATATGGGCCCCATTAATGTGGCCCACTTGTATTTGAGGCCCACGGGTTGCGGCCCATGGGTCGTGGCCCATTGTGATATATACTCGGCCCATACGTCGTGGCCCATTGAGATGTGTTTCCGACCCATTTAGTGAGGCCATTGTGAAATATTCCTACTCTTGTGATGAGGCCCATTGAGATGTATTTCTGGCTCATTGATGCGGCCCACTTGTTGAATTGAGGCCCATTGGTGTGGCGTGCGGCCCAATGTATCGACCCACCGTGATGTGTAGGTCCACGTGCTGTATGTGTAAGGCCCACCTGTGATGACTATTTGAGGCCCACTTGTTGGATATTTGGGACCATCTTATGGTTGAATCTATATGGACCACTCCTTGGGAGCAATGTTGGTTAAATGTCCACATTGCTGGGCAGTGATGGTTAGATGTCCACATTGTGACCCTTCCTTAGGCCTTATCAGGCCCATTCTCATCATTCTCTTAGTGGGTTAACCCAAATAAGTGGGCCCCATTTACCATGGACGGATGGCTCCATGCTACCAGATTTGATAAAACCATGGTCGAGGGCTGATCTTTATATTATGATTGATCAGATGTTCATCTATGGACCCGGTCTTGTCTATGTGACCGGTCGTCGGTGTTGATTATCGAAGCGCTGATTGTTGGTGCTAATTATCGATGTAGATTATCGGTGTTGATTTGTCGAGGTCTATTGTATTTGCCGTTTGCGATTGTCGAGGCCGATTCTGAGTATCGAATTCGATTGCCATGGCCGATTGTCGAGACCTGCATGATGTATATGTGACCCGTAGTTGAGGGCCATTGTGATATGTATTAAGCCTATGATGCATGGTCCATTTAATGAATTCAAGACCCATGTGTAGGGCCCACATGTCTGTGTTTGAGGCCTATGGGCAAGGCCCATTGTGATGTATTCATGGCCCATGGGCAAGGCCCATTGTGATATGTATTAGACCCATGAGCAGGGTCCACTGTTGTGTATATGTGGCCTTTGAGTAAGACTCATTGTGTTGTATATTAGGCCCTTGTGTGAGGCCGTGGGCCCATTATATGTTTGACTCTATGTAGGCCATTCCTTGGGGGCAATGTTGGTTAAGTGTCCACATGGTCGAGGTCGATTATCGATGCTGGTTGTGGATACCGATTATGAGTATGTGACAGGATAGCATCATGATACATGCCCATACGCATCATCTGCATGTTTGTTATGAGAGGTGGTTGATCATTGCATATGTCATTGAGCATGTTGTTATGAGACTCCCTGGTAGGTGGAGGTTATCTCACATGAGCACACGGTATGTGCAGGACTGATGCATGACTGGATTGTATGACTCATGCATCTCGCATTATGATTACTATACGCCCTAGCGACATCATGGTCGTAGCCTCCACAGCATATCGTGGATGGCCAAATAGGACACCGGAAATGTTTGGTTCTAGCATACGGGCGCCATAGATGTCCCTGGGTGAAAATCCCTAAACCTCCGTGGCCGAGACGCCCCAACGCCGAGACCGAGTGGATACATGAGCGCCCGAGTGCCAAATACCAGAGGCCGCGTCTCCCACCGTGTCGTGGTCGGTTGGGAGGGGTGTGGCCTTACTCGCCCGAGGGTAGGGGGCAATACTAGCCGAGTTTGACCAGCTCGTGAATGGGTCCGCTATCGACGTGCGGATAGGTATTGGCGACTATTGGCAAGGCGGATAGTGAGGTTTCTTATGCTCACTTGGGTTGCGGGTGGGAGAGCGGCGGTGCCATTTGGAGTGTACTAAACCGGTGATGATCCCAGAGATGAACCGACCGATATGTGGATTTAGTGAGCGGGAGTTGCATACTCATTCATGCATTCATTCATTCACTATCTACTCAGGTTGGTGGTACGCAACTAGTTGTTATGTGTGCCTTCGCAATGGCCAGGATTTCGATTGGGGCGCGCGACTAACCTGAGATCAGGAGTTTACCACATTGAATCGACTATCCAAATTTAGGTATGGGACCTGGTTTGGATAGAAGTCCCTTGTGATAGACCCCATAGCCGTGATACTACGTACTACCATCCCGACTTCACACTCCAGCATGGTCATTCTATCCGTACCGCATATTGCATTACCTCCACGGCATACGACATCTTGGGTTACTGTGCTTCTGCATTTATATGGTTTAGATATGGCTGACGTATTTGTGAACACATAAGGAATTATATACCCCATTGCATTCTTGACATTTGATATTTGGCTCTTTATGACTCCTCGTTTGCGTAGCTGTTATATGTTGCGTATTCCGATATTGATTGGCTCATGGACTTGTTCGTATTTTCGCATACTCTGTTATCGTATGATCTGTGATCTTGTGAGTATTTTTGTTTACTCTGATAATTCCTACTCTTGTCAGTATTTCTGCTTACTCAGATAATTCATGATCTTGCTAGTATCTTTGCTTATTCCGATATTGTACGATTTATGGATTTCCAGTACTTTTAGTTTGTATGATAATGGCATTGTATTGAATACTTGACACTTATCTTGTGCACACACTTACACTACCCTCTAAGCTTTCTATAAGCTTATGCATGATAGATGCGTGCAGGTGTTTTTAGGTTGCAGCAACGTTGAGCTTGGAGCGTGCAGTTGTATTATGGAGTTTTGATTTCGATATATGTATTTTCCCTTTCAGCATTGTACTCAAATGATTCTATTAGTGGATATGTGATGATGATGTTGCCTTTGTGAATTGGGTAATCTTGTGGTTATGCATATTATAAGTTAAATGTACAAAAAAAAAGTCCTCCTTGTAGGATCCCGGGATCGGAATCGGCATATGGACGCTAGGACTCGAGAATGGGGTACTACGGAGGTCATCAACAATTCAGTAATCGGGATTCCTGCGAATCCGATTTCTAGGTTTGCGTGACAGAAGTTGGTATCGAGCATAACTTGGGAATACGAAAATAACATCACATATCTTGATAGCTACCCTACACTTTATGATTGTTGAGAACTTAGAATGGTTAGATCCCCAAGTTCAGATAACCTAGAAATTTTTCTAATATAGCGCCCTACCGTTGGGATTGTGAGGCTGCATAGTATTCAAGTCTCGATCGTCTCTGATCCGTCCGAAGATCAGTAGGGTCACCATAGTGTTGATGATGCACCTTGGGGGCGAGGTTGCGATTAGAGAACGTTATCTTCATCCTTTTGTAGATTGATTGAGCCTTAACATATATACTTGATGATGTTTCATCTTCCCTTGTCTGTTCTGTAAATTTCGAGGACGAAATTTTTATTTGGTGGGGAGAGCTGTAAGACCCGTAACCTAGCCTGTACCATTCCATAAACTTCTACGGTTCCCTCTAGTCGAGTTTCGGCGACCCGGGACGAGTAGATAGCATTGGCGCATGCTCTTGAGTCACATCCTGTAAACCCGAGCCGACTCAAAATGAGACCTATGTCATTTTGATCGTGCCGTCGCCGCGGTTCCGACGATGCGTCTTGTGCGTCAATACGATGCTCAGATTATAAGATCCGGCCCGTGCATTATCTAGGCCGTTGATCGCTTGATTGTGGGACCCACCTATCCCTATTGTTGTACTTCCCTAAAAACATTAATTACTATGATGTCACCCTAGGGGTGACATCACCCTACCATACCACCTTACCTTCCCTTTTCCCCATAAGTCAACTCATTAATTCCCATTACCTCACCATCCCTCTCTCCCATCACTCCCTTACATCATTTCTCTCTTTCACTTCTCTCCATTCCAAGCAATCCCTCCATGGAGCAACCCACGTCCATGGCTCCCATGAGAGAGCTAGTGTGGCCCACCTCCCTATCTCCCATCTCCACCATCCAATGATCATCTTCGCCATTGAAATTGTTTCTTTGGGGCTCTATCATGCATTGGCGGAAGAAGGAAGAAGAGATTTCGAGGTGGGTGCTCCTTTCTTTTCCTCTCATTTTTTTTGGTGATGTGTGGCCCACTTGGATGAATCCCATCTTGAGGTATGTTTTATCCCAACCGTACAAGTCATGTGGACCCTACTTTATAGTGATGGAAACACACAAATATCAAGTTGATTTAAATATGGTGGGCCACGTTCATGTGGGACCCACCTTGGTGACACGTGGACCACCTACACGTAGGACCCACTATGATGATTGTGTTATACCTATGTTGTCCAACGTCCAAGGGACGCTGGACAGAGAGTGGCTAATGTGGTGTGCGTGCTCTGAAATGGTGGTGTACTAATAAGCACAGGAGAGGAAGAAGAATAGTATTTGGAGGTGGGCTGCTCATGCAGGCCCCACCTTGATGTATGTATAAAATCCACGCCGCCCATTTCACTTCTCATCTCATTTTAGGCGTTGAGCCAAAAGATGAGGCTAATCTGACAATCAAGCGGGCCATACTGTATGAAATGGAAATTTTTATCGTTGAAAACTCACCCAACGATTCTACATGCTGTTGAAAAATACTCAATATTGGTCTTGTTTGGTCAATATTGAGCCGTGAGATGCAATGGTCAGGGTAGATTTTCCTGATGAGGGCCCCACCTAAGAAATTCCCTAGAAAAATTGGATTTAGAGAAAAAAAAAACGAGGCAGCGCTGTCAGAAGACTGCATGGGCGGGCGGACGGCTTGGCTGGACCTCACGGCTCCAGCCGTGGGCCCCACGTGATGCATTTTGAACATCGAAACCGTGCATTTGATGGGTCCCCATGGACCAGCCGTCCATCCCAAAAATTAGTTGTATACGGAACTCAGGTGGGCCATACCATCTAAAATCATGTGATAACATGCCTAAAAATATAAAATCATCTGGTGGGGCCTCCTTGAGTTTTGGATGTGATTGAAACTTGGTTTGGACCCCTAACTTTATGGGACAGATATAATGGACGGAGTAGATCTGGTTAATGTGGGTCCCACCTAGGATTAAAAAAATATATAAATATATATGCATGCATGTACATTGACGTCCAGACTCTCTGGACGTCCAACGTTAAGTAGGGAGGATCCCATTGGCCCCAATGGTGGACCCTACCATGATGTATGTTCTACATCCACGCCATTCATTTGATAGGTCCCTTTATTTGATACGTTGGTTCTAAAAATCAGTTATAAAACGTTCTCGTATGGCCCACACCATCATCTTTCATGCGGTGGTATGTCAAGCCACATGGAATCAACTGTTGGGGTCCACATGCAGCTTGGATCCACCTGAAACTCTGTTTGGACCCTTAAATTGGTGGGACACACACAATGAATGGGTTGGATTTGTGAACTACATCATGGTGGACCCCAAGATCACATAATCGTACCAAAAGTTTGGTGGACAAATAAATATTACAGTGGCTTAGTCCACGTGACTTTATAAAGAGGTTGTATGGCAAGTAAACATTGCGGTGGGCCCTTGGCCCATGTGACTTTATCAACCCATTGGATGCAAGTAAATGTTGTAGTGGGTCCAATGTCGTGTGACCCTATCAACAGGTTAAAATAATAATAATAATAATAATAAATAAATAAATAAATAAATATTGTAGTGGGCCCCAGGTCTATATGACCTTATTAACAGGTTGGATGCAAATAAATATTACAGTGGCCCAGGTTGAATGCAAATAAATATTACAGTGGCCTAGGTTGGATGCAAATAAATATTATAGCGGGCCCTAGGCCCATGTGACCCTATCACCAGATTAGTTTGGATGGAAAATAAACATCATGTTGGCCCCAGTTTGGATGGACAGTATGTTGGGCCCTAGGATGGGTGGAAAATAAACATTTTGGTGGGTCTTACTTAAGACCCATTTATGCATGTGTTGTGTCCACAATTGTGGACCTCCATAGCGGGATATGTGACTTATCTATGCCTTCCATCCCAATGGGACGCACCACGATGCATGTGTTTCATCCAACCGTCCAACCATTTTTGGAAAAATGATTTTAAGGTTTAGGATGAAAATAATACAGATTTATTTATCAAGTGGACCATAGTGCACGGTGAGGATTGAACGGCTATCTTTGAAATCTTGAGACCTTATGATTAGATTAGATGGGAAATAAATGTTATGGCGGGCCTTGAAAATTTTAGTAGTGAAAATCATTATCACCACTTATATTTGAGTGTGGCCCATTTGATATATATGGGGCCCATTGGTGTGGCCCATTTGATGTATGTATGACCATGTTATGAGGCCTACTTTGATGTATGTTGTGGCCCATTTGTCAGGCCCACTTTGATGTATTTTTATCCACGCCATCCAGGGGTAGGCACCCCATTATGATATATATATCAGGGCCCATGGGTAGAGGCCCATTAGTGCTGCTATTTGATACAACCCACTTGATGTGTACGAGGCCCATTAGTGCGGCCCATTGATGCAAGGCCTATTGTGACATGTATTGGGCCCATGACGCGTGACCCATTTGAAGCGTATAAGACCCATGGGTAGGGCCCACATATTATGTATTTGAAGCCCATGAGCAGGGCCCACCTGAGGTTTATATATGGGCCCCATTAATGTGGCCCACTTGTATTTGAGGCCCACGGGTTGCGGCCCATGGGTCGTGGCCCATTGTGATATATACTCGGCCCATACGTCGTGGCCCATTGAGATGTGTTTCCGACCCATTTAGTGAGGCCATTGTGAAATATTCCTACTCTTGTGATGAGGCCCATTGAGATGTATTTCTGGCTCATTGATGCGGCCCACTTGTTGAATTGAGGCCCATTGGTGTGGCGTGCGGCCCAATGTATCGACCCACCGTGATGTGTAGGTCCACGTGCTGTATGTGTAAGGCCCACCTGTGATGACTGTTTGAGGCCCACTTGTTGGATATTTGGGCCCACCTTATGGTTGACTCTATATGGACCACTCCTTGGGAGCAATGTTGGTTAAATGTCCACATTGCTGGGCAGTGATGGTTAGATGTCCACATTGTGACCCTTCCTTAAGCCTTATCAGGCCCATTCTCATCATTCTCTTAGTGGGTTAACCCAAATAAGTGGGCCCCATTTACCATGGACGGATGGCTCCATGCTACCAGATTTGATATAACCATGGTCGAGGGTCGATCTTTATATTATGATTGATCGACTGTTCATATGGACCCCATCTTGTCTATGTGACCGGTCGTCGGTGTTGATTATCGAAGCCGATTGTTGAGTGCTAATTATCGATGTAGATTATCGGTGTTGATTTGTCGAGGTCGATTGTATTGGCGATTCCCGATTGTCGAGGCCGATTCTCGAGTATCGAATTCGATTGCCATGGCCGATTGTCGAGACCTCTGCATGATGTATATGTGACCCGTAGTTGAGGGCCATTGTGATATGTATTAAGCCTATGATGCATGGTCCATTTAATGAATTCAAGACCCATGTGTAGGGCCCACATGTCCTGTGTTTGAGGCCTATGAGCAAGGCCCATTGTGATGTATTCATGGCCCATGGGCAAGGCCCATTGTGATATGTATTAGACCCATGAGCGGGGTCCCACCTGTTGTGTATATGTGGCCTTTGAGTAAGACTCATTGTGTTGTATATTAGGCCCTTGTGTGAGGCCGTGGGCCCATTATATGTTTGACTCTATGTAGGCCATTCCTTGGGGGCAATGTTGGTTAAGTGTCCACATGGTCGAGGTCGATTATAGATGTTGCTGATACCGATTATGAGTATGTGACAGGATAGCATCATGATACATGCCCATACGCATCATCTGCATGTTTGTTATGAGAGGTGGTTGATCATTGCATATGTCATTGAGCATGTTGTTATGAGACTCCCTGGTAGGTGGAGGTTATCTCACATGAGCACACGGTATGTGCAGGAATGATGCATGACTGGATTGTATGACTCATGAATCTCTCATTATGATTACTATACGCCCTAGCGACATCAGGGCCGTAGCCTCCACAGCATATCGTGGATGGCCAGATGAGACACCGAAAATGTTTGGTTCTAGCATACGGGCGCCATAGATGTCCCTGGGTGAAAATCCCTAAACCTCCGTGGCCAGGAGACGCCCCAACGTCGAGACCGAGTGGATACATGAGCGCCCGAGTGCCAAATACCAGGAGGCCGCGTCTCCCACTGTGTCGTGGTCGGTTGGGAGGGGGTGTGGCCTTACTCGCCCGAGGGTAGGGGCAATACTAGGCTGAGTTTGACCAGCTCGTGAATGGGTCCGCTATCGACGTGCCGGATAGGTATTGGCAGACTATTGGCAAGGCGGATAGTGAGGTTTCTTATGCTCACTTGGACTGTGCGGCTGGGAGAGCGGCAGTGCCATTTGGAGTGTACTAAACCCCGGTGATGATCCCAGAGATGAACCGTACTGATATGTGGATTTAGTGAGCAGGAGTTGCATACTCATTCATGCATTCATTCATTCACTATCTACTCGGGTTGGTGGTATGCAACTAGTTGTTACGTGTGCCTTCGCAATGGCCAGGATTTCGGTTGGGGCGCGCGACTAACCTGAGATCAGGAGTTTACCACATTGAATCTGACTATCCAAATTTAGGTATGGGACTGGTTTGGATAGAAGTCCCTTGTGATAGACCCCATAGCCTGTGATACTACGCACTACCATCCCGACTTCACACTCCAGCATGGTCATTCCATTCGCACCACATATTGCATTACATCCGCGACATACGACATCTTGGGTTACTGTGCTTCTGCATTTATATGGTCTAGATATGGATGACGTATTTGTGAACAAATAAGGAATTATATACCCCATTGCATTCTCGGCATTTGATATTTGGCTCTTTATGACTCCTCGTTTGCGTATCTGTTATATATTGCGTATTCCGATATTGATTGGCTCATGGACTTGCTCGTATTTCCGCTTACTCGTTATCGTATGATCTATGATCTTGTGAGTATTCTGTTTACTACGATAATTCATGCTCTTGTCAGTATTTCTGCTTACTCGGATAATTCATGATCTTGCTAGTATCTTTGCTTATTCCGATATTGTACGATTTATGGATTACCAGTACTTTCAGTTTTTATGATAATGACATTGTATTGAATACTTGGCACTTACCTTGTGCACACACTTACACCACCTCCTAAGCTTTCTATAAGCTTATGCACGATAGATGCGTGCAGGTGTTATTAGGTTGCAGCGGCGTTGAGCTTGGAGCGTGCAGTTGTATTCTGGAGCTTTGATTTCGATATATGTATTTTCCTTTCAAATTGTACTCAAATGATTATATTAGTGGATATGTGATGAAGATGGTGCCTGTGTCAATTGGGTACTCTTGTGGTTCTGCTTATTACGAGGTAAATGTATATACAAAAAAAATAAATCCTCCTTGTAGGATCCCAGGGATCGGAACTCTGGCATATGGACGCTAGGACTCGAGAATGGGGTACTCCAGCATGATCATTCCATTCGTATTTTGGGTTACTGTGTTTCTGCATTTATATGGTTGATGTACGGCATCTGACGTTTGGTTCTTTATGACTCCTCACTTGCATAACTGATCTGTATTGCATACTCTGATATTGTTTGACTTATGGACTTGTCAGTATTTCCGCTTACTCTGATGCTGTATGATTCATGATCTTACCTGTATTTTCGACATTATATGATTATGGCATTGTAATTGTGTGCTTAGCACTTATCTTGCGCACACACTTTCACCACCCTCTAAGCTTTCTATAAGCTTATGCATGATAGATGTGTGTAGGTGATGTTAGGTTGCAGCAGCTTGGAGCTTGGAGCATGTAGCTGACTTCTGGAGTTTTGATTTTAACATATGTATTTTCCTTTCAGCATTGTATTCAAATGTTTATATTAGTGGATATATGATGATGATGATGATGTTGCCTTTGTGATTGGGTAAACTTGTGGTTATGCCTCTTACAAGATAAATGCACGTTTGAAAAATCCTCCTTGTAGGATCCTAAGATCGGAACCTGGCATATGGGTATTAGGAGCCAATAATGGGACACTACAGAGGCTGTCGACATCAGATTTGACAATCAAGATTCCTGTGAATCCAATTTCCGGGTTTGGGGAGTGACAGAAGTTGGTATCAGAGCATAACTTAGGAATACCGGAGGATAACATTACATATCTACTGATAGATACCTTACACTCTATGATTGTTGAGAACTTAGAATGATTAGATCCTCGAGTTCGAATAATTTAAAGACTTTCTGATAAAGCTCACCATCGTGTGGATATTCGAGAGTATTTAAGGATAATAGGTGCCTTTGTTCCTTCCTATAGGACATGCCACCCAAGAGAGCGACGCGAGCGACTTCCACTCTACCACCAGAGATCCCTGCCCCCCCAGCCTGAGGATATTGTTCCTCCACCTGAGACCGGTGCGGATTCGACCGTACCTATGAGTGCTTCCCAGTTACAGCAGATGTTATTAGCTGTGATGGCCACCCTTCAGGGGCAGGGTAGGCACCTCGTTGTTTCGCCAGCCTAGGCAGAGAAGGAGCACGCGAGCCCCCTTCTTTGGAAATTTTGATAGCTCGATCCCCCGCGTTTCTAAGGCGAGCCAGATCCGACAGTAGCCAAGAAATGGCGCTCCGATGTGGAGAAGATTTTTGATACTATGGCATGTACGACCTAACAACGAGTCCAGTTGGCAGTATTTCTTCTCCAGGGTGAGGCTGAGTACTGGTGGACCTCCGTCACCCGTGTTGTAGGGCCTGATTTTGTCTGGACGTGGGAGGAATTTATTGATCGATTCGAACAATGGTACTTTTCTGACCATATTCGTCATTAGAGAGCGTTAGAGTTCGAGACTCTGGTACAGGGGGACATGTCCGTGGTGTAGTATGTGGCCCGTTTTGTGGCGCTATCAAGGTTCGTGCTGTATTTGGTTGATAATGAGGGGCGAAAGGCTCGCCGTTTCGAGAACGGCTTACGTTTTGGTCTCCAAGGCCATGTTGTTGGGAATGAATCTTGACTTTTGAGAAGGTAGTACGGAGGGCCCAAATTTATAAGGACGAGTGGGTCAGCTCGCAGAGGGATTGTGACCAAAGAAGAGACCGGAAGAGGCAGGCCCCCTCCGTTAACTCCCAGTAGTAGCAGCATCGACGGCCGCAGAGGCATAAGAATCGCTCATCCATTCGAGCATCGACAGCACCCCTAGCACCACCTCTGAGGCAGTTCACTGGTGTCTGTCATGGGTGCAGCGAGATGAGACATCGTTGGCGCGAGTGTCCCCACCTTGAGCAGCAGTAGCAGCAACAACAACTCCTACCATCGGGACCCTAGCAGTAGCCACGACAGCGACAACCATAAAGAAGACACACCTCCCCAACAGGCACAGGACAGACTTTATGCAGCTTAGTAGGACCCTCATGGTCACAAGGAGTTGCCGACGATTCGCGCGACCAGTTTATAGGACCGTCTTGTTAGAGTAATCATTAATAAAATTCGGAGGTTGTGAAGTATCCTAGTTTTAATCATTTCTAATCCAGGATTTGAAGTTCAGTAGGGGTCACCATTTTGTTGATGAGGTATCTTGGGAGCGCGAGGCCTAAATTCAAGAGCGCTATCCCCATCTCTTTGACGATTGATTATATATTGTATCTTGTATACTGTCTCCGATTTTATATGATGAGGTTATGTTTTCTCTTCCTTATGAGTTATGTCTAATTGTGATGATTGTGTAAATTTTGAGGATGAAATTTTTATTTAGAGGGGAGAGTTATAAGACCTGTATTCTAGTTCGTAATGTTCCATAGGCTTCCGTGGTCCTCCCGGTCGAATTTCGGCAACCCTCGACCTATATCCGACGTTTACGGGCGATGCTAAGCTGAGTCCTGCATACCAAAGTTGGCGTGACCCGAACCTTGTACCGTAGCAACCGCACCGTCACCAGGGTTCTAATGCCACGACTCGTGTATTGATCCAATACCTGGGCCAGGAGATGTGGGCCCACGTTCATTAATAAGAAATGTCATGCGTTGTGAATTTTGAGGGAATCTCTACAACATGTCCCATCAATCAATCAATCAATCAAGTCAAGTACACTCCATACCACAAGTACCAACACCCATCCCTCCTTTTTCCCTAAGTCAACTCTCTCTCTCCCCTACCTATCCCTCTTTTTCAAAATTTCAAACACACCCATACCTCTCCATCTCTTTTCCTTACAACAACCATTCCATCCATCCCTTTAATCAATTATTTCTCTCTTTCTCTCATTTCTCAAAACTCATTTCCAAAGCAATAAAATTCCAACGTCCAAGGTCTCTCCCAAAAATTAAGTGTGGCCCACCTTCTCATCTCCCATCTCAACCACTCATTCTCCATCAACGTCCATCAAAGTTGAAGGCAAGGAGCATACAAGTCCAAGGAGCTAAAGAAAGAGGCCCAAAGGTGGGTGATCTACCATCGATTTACATTTGGGGGCCCACTTGTAGGTGGGACCCATTTTGATGTATGAATTGTAATCATGAGGGGCCCATAGTAGCGGGGCCCCTCCATCTCGTTTCTCTCTCTCTCTCTCTTTCATTTTCCTTGGTGATGATGATGATGTGAGTGGCCCACTTATGATGCATGTATTATATCCATACCATCCGTTTTGGGACGTATGGACCCCACCTTGATGAATGGATTCGATCCACACCGTCCATAAGTGGGCCACATGAACATGGGACCATCTCGATAAAATGTGGCTGGTGAGCCATGAGTACATGGACCCCATGT